>NC_048422.1:23391594-23393902 GCF_013103735.1 Etheostoma cragini | reverse complement strand
CCCCCCCCCCCCCCCGCGTCCCCAACCTCTCATTTCCTAACCACATCAGCATTTCCCCAAACACAAACATCATGGGGAACTACGGCGTGAATTCCAGATTAATACGTCAGTAGAAATTAATATGTTTTTGAAAAACAAAGTACACATTCTTTGATTCCAGCTTGTTAAATCTGAATATGTTGTAGTTTATTTACTCCTCTGTCACGGTGCACTGAATATCTTTGAGTTGTGGACAAAACAAGACGTCACAGAGGACGTCGTCTCGGCCTTTTGGGGAACACCGAACCACATTGTTCACCATTTTCTGACACTTTACAGACCAAACAACCAATCAAATTAAAAAGTAATCAACACAGATTCATCGACAGGGAACATAATTGTCATTTGCAGGCCTAAAGAAGAAGCACAGGTGTATTTAGTAACATTAATGATAGCAGCATTTCCACGCATTTACTGGGACACTGGCATCAATTTCACAAGTTTCCTACAACAACAAGTCAAAATACTGTGTCTGAGTAGAGATTTATTGTGTGTTGAGATGACTAATAGACCATCATACTTCAGCTAACCTGGTTGTCTGACAGCAGCCGACCGCTGCGCTGGAAGTTCCTGTGGCAGGAAGTGAAGCTGGTAGTGAGACACAGAGGCAGCGTGTTGAAGGCACATCAAAGGGAGGCCATACCTTCAGCTTTAAGGTGGTTTTAAAGTGAAACAACAGCTTTGTGTCAAACCGTGATCTAAGGTGACACTTTAATTTAAATAACTGGAATTAGAGCGTCGGCAGAGACACATCTACACCTCCTTTAAACCTGAATACCTACATCTATACCTCCTTAGAACCTGAATACCTGCATCTACACCTCCTTTAAATCTGAATATCTGCATCTACACCTCCTTTAAATCTGAATATCTGCATCTACACCTCCTTTAAACCTGAATACCTACAACTACACCTCCTTTAAATCTGAATACCTACAACTACACCTCCTTTAAATCTGAATACCTACATCTTCACCTCCTTAGAACCTGAATATCTGCATCTACACCTCCTTTAAACCTGAATACCTACAACTACACCTCCTTTAAATCTGAATACCTACATCTACACATCCTTTAAATCTGAATACCTACATCTACACCTCCTTTAAATCTGAATACCTACATCTACACCTCCTTTAAATCTGAATAACAGTTTCTTTAAGCCACTTGTTTTCTTTGTAAACAAGTTGTTAACACATTCACATGTCATCTTTATCAAAGTTAGTTTTTTTAGCTGCTTTCCTTTGCATCCAGCTGTATCATGACAGGATGTTTCATTAGGAATCTTTGTGTTTGTGTCCACCTGATGAATGTCAGTCCAATAGTCTCTCTCTCTCTCTGTTAGCAGTTTTTCGTTTGCATTTATGTTGAATAGCAAGTTGAAAGAAGCCATGAGTCTTCAATTGTTAATTCATAACACAATTTATTTCAGCCATTAACACAGAAGTATTCAAATTTTTGTAAAACTCTCAACCCCCTTTTACCCTCTGTACACCTTCAGTGCAAATGAAAATGTATACATAAAATGCATGTCGAAAAAAATCAATAAAGTCATAGTATAGCATGTCAAAAAATATAAAAAAGTCATGGTATGGCATGTCAAAATATTAAAAAAAAAAGTCATAGTATAGCACGTCAAAAAATCATAAAAGTCATAGTATAGCATGTCGGAAATAGTCATAAAAGTCTTAGTATAGTATTACTACAAAAGTAATAGTATATTATGTTGAAAATGTAATACTTTGGTATAGTATAGCAACAAAGTCATAGTATAGTATGTCGAAAAATGCCATGAAAGTCATACTATAGTATTTCAGAAAAAGTCATAATTTGGTGTTGTACATTTAAAAAAAGTCAGAGATAGATATTTATTGATCCCAAGAAAAATGGGAAATTACGGACTTACAGTAGCACAAGTACATACTATGACATTTTGATAATTTTTTGACATGCTATACTATGACTATTTTTATAATCAATTTCGACATGCTATACTACGACTTTTTAATGACTTCATGTCAAAACATTATACTATGAATTTTTTTATTTTTTACAACACGCTATACTATGACTTTTTTTATATATTTTTTGAAATGCTACATTATGACTTTTTAATTACTTTATTTCGAAATCCTATACTATGACATTTTTTAGGATTTTTTCGACATACTATACTATGACTTTTTGATCATTTTTTCAACATGCTATACTATAAATTTTTATTTACTTTATCTCAACATACTATACTATGATATTTGTACAATTGTTT
>NC_048422.1:23389215-23391494 GCF_013103735.1 Etheostoma cragini | reverse complement strand
TTTTTCAACATGCTATACTATAAATTTTTATTTACTTTATCTCAACATACTATACTATGATATTTGTACAATTGTTTTCGACACACTATACTATGACTTTATAACTTTTTTGACATGCTGTACTATGACTTTTTGATGACTTTTTTCAACATGCTATACTATGACTTATGATTTTTTTATAACATGCTATACTATGACTTTTTTCAACATGCTATACTATGACTTTTTATTTACTTTTTTCAACATGCTATACTATGACTTTTATGATTTTTTATAACATGCTATACTATGACTTTTATAATTTTTTATAACATGCTATACTATGACTTTTTTCAACATGCTATACTCCATCCATCCATCCATCTTCATCCGCTTATCCAGTCGGGTCGCGGGGGCAGCAGCTCCAGTAGGGGACCCCAAACTTCCCTTTCCCGAGCATCAACCAGCTCCGACTGGGGGATCCCGAGGCGTTCCCAGGCCAGGTTGGAGATATAATCTCGCCACCTAGTCCTGGGTCTTCCCGAGGCCTCCTCCCAGCTGGACGTGCCTGGAACACCTCCCTAGGGAGGCGCCCAGGAGGCATCCTTACCAGATGCCCGAACCACCTCAACTGGCTCCTTTCGATGCTATACTATGACTTTTTATTTACTTTTTTCAACATGCTATACTATGACTTTTATGATTTTTTACAACATGCTATACTATGACTTTTTTCAACATGCTATACTATGACTTTTTATTTGCTTTTTTCAACATGCTATACTATGACTTTTATGATTTTTTATAACATGCTATACTATGACTTTTTTCAACATGCTATACTATGACTTTTTATTTACTTTTTTCAACATGCTATACTATGACTTGTATGATTTTTTATAACATGCTATACCATGACTTTTTTCAACATGCTATACTATGACTTTTTATTTGCTTTTTTCAACATGCTATACTATGACTTTTATGATTTTTTATAACATACTATACTATGACTTTTTTTCAACATGCTATCCTATGACTTTATAATTTTTTCGACATGCTATACTTTGACTTTTTATAATTTTTTTGACTTGCTATACTATGACTTTATTTTTTCGACATGCTATACTATGACTTTATATGATTTTTTTTTAATCTACTATTTCTTTAGACTATTCTATGACTGTTTTTGATGTACTATACTATGACTTTTTAGACTTATTCGATGTACTATACTTTTTTCTACTTATTTCAATGTACTATACTATGACTTTTTTCAATGTACTATACTATGACATTTTTGACTTTTTTTCTATGTACTATTCTATGACTGGTTTTGATGTACTATACTATGACTGTTTTTGATGTACTATACTATGACTTTTTGGACTTTTTTCGATGTACTGATCTTTGACAGTTTTTGATGTACTGTACTATACTATGACTTTTTTGATGTACTATACTATGACTGTTTTTGATGTACTATACTATGACTTTTTTTTCGATGTACCATGGTATGACTTTTTTTCGATGTACTATACTATGACTTCTTTGACTATTTTCGATGTACTATACTGTGACTTTTTTTGGGTGTACTATTCTATGACTTTTTTCTACTTATTTCAATGTACTATACTATGACTTTTTTCAATGTACTATACTATGACTTTTTTTGATGTACTATACTATGACTTTGTTCGATGTACTATTCTATGACTTCTTTTCGATGTACTATTCTATGACTTTTTTCGATGTACTATACTATGACTTTTTTCGATGAACTATACTATGACTTTTTCGGTGTACTATGTTATGACTTTTTTCGATGTACTATACTATGACTTCTTTGACTATTTTCGATGTACTATACTGTGACTTTTTTTGGGTGTACTATTCTATGACTTTTTTCGATGTACTATACTATGACTTTTTTTTTCGAGGTACCATGGTATGACTTTTTTTCAATGTACTATTCTATGACTTTTGTTGATGTACTATACTATGACTTTTTTCGATGAACTATACTATGATTTTTTCGGTGTACTATGTTATGACTTTTTTCGATGTACTATACTATGACTTCTTTGACTATTTTCGATGTACTATACTGTGACTTTTTTTGGGTGTACTATTCTATGACTTTTTTCGATGTACTATACTATGACTTTTTTGATGTACTATCCTTCGACTATTTTTGATGTACTATACTATGACTTTGTTCAATGTACTATACTATGACTTTTTTGATGTGCTATATATGACTTTTTTCGATGTACTATTCTGACTTTTTTCGATGTACT
>NC_048422.1:23382929-23389115 GCF_013103735.1 Etheostoma cragini | reverse complement strand
TTCGATGTACTATACTCTTACTGTTTTTGAATGTACTATCCTTCGACTTTTTTCGATGTACTATACTATGACTTTTTTCGATGTACCATCCAATGACTTTTTTCGATGTACTATACTATGACTTTTTTTCGATGTACTATCCTAGGACTTTTTTGGATGCACTATTCTTTGACTTTTTTCGATGTACTATACTATGACTTTTTTCGATGTACTATACTATGACTTTTTTGGCTTTTTTCAATGTACTATACTATGACTTTTTTCGATGTGCTATACTATGACTTTTTTCGATGTGCTATACTATGACTTTTTTCGATGTACTATACTATGACCTTTTTTTTACTTTTTCAATGTACTATACTATGACTTTTTTGACGTACTATTCTATGACTTTTTTCACTTTTTTTGCTCATTTGCACCACGTTCATACATCAAAAGTCCTGAGTGGAAAAACTAACTAAACTATGTTTGAGCAGTGGTAAAGGACTCCTAGTTGAGTTGTCCTGCCTAATTCCTGTCAATATCCATAATTGACATGGCTCATTATGCCCTCTGGTGGGTAGTTAGTAAATATCAGAGTCAGAATCATCTTTAATGGCCAAGTGCAAACACATACTGGGTATTTGTCTTTTGTTACTCTCAAAGTTCATTCACATAAATAGACATACAGCTCAAAACAAGGACAACACAGTTAAACAAGGTAAACTAACATTTGAACAGAACATTAAGGCAATGCGAAAAATGAAGATTATAGTGGAATCAACAAGGAATTAATACAACAGGTTGCTTATATATCTGGTGGATTTGACAGTATAAACAGTGTATATTTCAGAATTAGCTTAATCTGCCAGGTATGAGGACACATACGAGGAATTGTACTTTAAAACATCGTTGCTCACAATGTGCTTACAGATACAAAACAACCAAAAAATATGTACACACTAATATATACACACCATAAGCAGAAACAATATAGAGGCATGAGTGCAATAAAAAGTATTTAAATGTAATAAAATGGTGTAAAGGACACTGGAATAAATAGTATGAGGTTATTATATTACAACATTAACAGTATGAACATTAAGAACAGCTCTGGAATGAGAATGATGAATAAATAACAAAAAAATTAGATTTGAGAATGGTAATGATGAGTAAATAGTAAATAAGTGAGACATGAGAATGATGAATAACACTTAATAAGTGGAACAAGTGAACAGGTGCTGTAGAGACAGTGATACTGGGTTATTGACCAACATTGAACCTGACACTGTGGGTAAGAAGTCAGCTGTTCATCAGAGTGATGGTTTGTGGGTAGAAACTGATCCTGATCCTGAGTCTGTACAGTGCTCTGTAGCGCCCCCCAGAGGAGGGAAGCTGGAACAGGTTGACAGGTATTTTAAAGTAGTCATAAATTACACCATTAAATACATCTTTTACTGAAAGTTTGATGCTTAGCGTTCCAGACTTATTGTTCTGGGTTTGATCCCGACACTCTGGACTGGTTTCAAGTGTTCATATAGTGACGGTCTGTAGGAAGAAACAGTTCTGTGTTTTTGTAGTTTGTACCTCGTTGTGTCCAGGATGTAATGGGTTTGTGGTGACACTTACTTCCTGCTTCCTGACTTTGGAGGATTGTAAATGCTGCACGCGCGGCAGGTTGATGCTCAATTTCTTTTCTTTCCTTTTTTTTCTCTGCAGGCTTGATTGTCCATTGCAATATTTTCCTGTCCTGTTTGGTTGCCGGTCCAAACCCAACAGCAATGGATATGCAGAAAACAAACTAGAAGATGGGCCTATTTCCTGGTAGGGCCAATGTTGGACGTCCACTTCAGGTCCTGAGAGATTGTGAGAGATGAAAAGTCTAGTAGTAGTTTCTAGTATAGTATGTTGAACAAAGTAGAAAAGTCATAGTATAGTATGTCATAAGTCATAAATGTCAGAGTACATCGGAAAAAAATCACCAACAAGTAATAGTACAGCATGTAAAAAAAAATAAGTCAAGGCATAGTATCTTGAAAAAAGTCAAGTTATGTCATAAAAAGTCGTAGTATAGCATGTCAAAAGAAAGTTGGAAAAAAGTCATGAAGTCATAGTATAGCATGTTAAAAAAGTCAGTCATATGTTGAAAAAAAGTCATAGTATATTAAAAAAAATCACCAAAAGTCATAGTACAGCATGTCAAAAAAATAAAAAAATAAGTCAAAGCATAGCAGCTCGAAAAAAGGCATCTAAAAAAAAGTCATTGTATGTCATGTCATAAAAAGTCATGGCATAGCACGTTGAAAGAAAATTCAGAAAAGTCATGAAGTCATAGTATAGCATGTAAAAAAAGTCATGTTGAAAAAAAGTATAGTATAGTCAAAAAAGCTCATGCTATTGTAAAGTAAAATTAAACTTGTAAAATTGAAATGCTTCTAATGAGGTATAATTTTACAGCACTAAAAACTGTGGCGGGAAAATGTAATCTTCACCTCTCTAAATCTCAATAACCTTCATGAAGGGAGGACTTATTGCAGTACTGTTGTATTAGATTACATTTACTCAAGCACAGTTTAATTTTAAAGTACTTGCACTTTACTCGAGTAAATATCTAAAAAAAAAGTAATGTCTTGTCATAAAGTAGGTCAGTGCAGGAAAGAAAAAGACAAACGGAAACGACCCAATTTAAACCAGGATTAAGTTTATTTTCTAATAAACGGGATTACATTGGAAGTGTTAAATGCAATGCTTAGTCTCAATGCACCCCCCCAAAAAACCTTTGGGAACAGCACTCCCCCAAAAAATAAAATAAAATGGAAGAAGTTGTATTGAAAAGTAACCTGGACAGAAAGAAGAATTGCTTTACCTGGTGACATTTGTCAATACCTCTTAGTAACAGTGTTATTGTACCTGAAAAACGGACTACCTCTAAACTACATCTTCAAATGATATTCTATCTAAAGGAGTCATATATTAATACACGCGTCTTTAACCCAACATCCTCTCAATCAGCATAAGTACAAAGTAATCTTTTTACATTCAGTCTCCTGATATCGTTGAAATCAACTTATTAAAACAGATCAAAATATATGAAAACAGCTGCAAAATATTTACTCAGAATCACAAAAGATTTCTCCTGGAATATGGCAATGGTACATCTCACACACACACACACACACACACACACACACACACACACACACACACACACACACACACACACACACACACACACACACACACACACACACACACACACACACACACACACACACACACACACACACACACACACACACACACACACACACACACACACACACACACGATCAAAAGTACAAAAAGAGACAGAAATGGAGCTTATGTAAAACAGCCGTAACTCAGAGCCGACCCGGAAACAACCCTGCTGCATGTTAAGGTTCGGATTTTTATTTTCGGTTTGTTTTTAACACAATACTCACATGCCATACTGTGTGTTGTGTATGTTGGGAGAGAGTAATCTGTCAGGCTTCATGCTGGTGGAGAAGAAATCTACTACTACGCTCTAAGAAACGGACAAAATTCACGTCTTTTTACCCTTTTGTGCTGTGCAAAAACTCAGTCTGAAGTTAGAGCGGGAGAGACACGATGCAGTGGTGAATGGTAATTACTCACACTTAGTAAAGTATTGTGCTTAAGTACAAATTAAAGAGTTCTTGTTCTGAGTATTTGCTCTGTTTGCATTGCGGTCGAATAAACTAAAATACACAGGTGTGTTAAACATTAAAATGATTTAAAATGAGGACCACCTTAAACACTTCTTTCACCACTGCAGTAATTCTGCAACAAATCAAAATAATCGCCTTCAACTTGAGTTTAGCTGTTAATTCAAACTTTAAAGTCCATCTTTTAACTAAATATTAGACATGTTTTCATCTAATTGCCAAGTTTCCTTCTCCAATTTTGCACATTGTCTTTTATTGGAAAAAGGCAAAAGCCGCCTCATGCGAGCGTAAAGACTTTATGTCAAATTTGAGGATTTTTTTTTCTCAAATTTAGCCATTTCCATCAACATTTTCTAAAGCAAAACTTACTAAAATACGCTTAACATTTCCTTTGTCTCTGATTTTTGTAGTCGCCATATGAAGGAGTCGCCATGACGACCAATGACTGCCTTGTCATACTGTCCGCATGGGAATGTGAGTACCGCATTAAAACATGTTTTTTTAAATATCCGGTTGAACCGCACACAGGGAATCGTCTTTATTGTTAATATATTTATGTACAAACACAGGGAGCACAAAGGATTCGGGTTTTTTAGAGGCCATTTCTGACATATTACACATGATTACACACACATGCAACAAGGACTGCTTACAATGTTAGGCTATCATCGAAATATGGAGTAAAGATGAAGACTGGATGCTTGGTTGCTGACATGTACTAGTGAGATAGTGTCTCTCACACACACACACACACACACACACACACACACACACACACACACACACACACACACACACACACACACACACACACACACACACACACACACACACACACACACACACACACACACACACACACACACACACACACACACACACACACACACACACACACACACACACACACACTAAACAGATAGGGCTGCAAAAAAAATCTCTACAAACAGACGAACATGTACTGCACGGAGACGTGGACTGGACTCAGAGGTGAACTTGGACTGGACTGTACTAAGACGTGAACTGGATTTGACTGAGATGTGAACGTGAACTGGACTGAGACGTGTACTGCACTGAGATGTGAACGTGGACTGAGACGTGAACTGGACTTGACTGAGATGTGAACTGGACTAAGACGTGAACTGAGACGTGGACGTGTACTGGACTGAGATGCGAATTGGACTGGTCTTCCTCTGCCACAGAGCCCCGTTATTGCCCCAAAACACACCCATGGTCTCTATGTGGAGTCTGTTGACGATATCAAAGCTGTTGAATAGCTCTAGGATCAGAATATGGCACAACGCCGCGAGTAACAATTAACTATTTAACCTATAAAAGGTAATAATTGCGCCCGGGGAGCTCAGTGGGTGGAGCGGGCGCCCATATAGAGAGGTTTACTCCAGCTGTCCTGCCATTAAAAGGCCTAAAATGGCCAAAAAATAATCTTAAAAAAAAGGTCATAAGAGAAATGCTAGAAACGGTCAAGTTCTGAATCTGATTTACTGTCCAGCAATAATCCACTGACCCTCCTTTCTTTACGTTTCGGTCTGAATGTTTTTAACTGAGACCACCAGAGCTGCAAATATTGCAATTATTTTCATTTCTCTATTAACAGTTCGATTCATTAGATGGCTGAAAAAAGGCCAGAATTTGCCCAAATAAAGCCGAAAGCAGCGTCTTGAAATGTCTCGTTTTGTCTGACAGACAAACAGATATTAAGTTCATCATCACATAAGACAAAGAGTGCAAAGCAGCAAATCCTCACAGGTACGACGATTAATTGATTATCAAAATGCTGATTATGCTTTTGGAAATCGACTCATTGTTTCCGTTCTTCGACCAAACTTCAACGTCACTCTTTGTTAGTATCTTAGAGTGTTTAATCCAGGGCTGTAGTCAAGACCACCTTAGTTGAGTCCAAGACCAGAACTAGACGAGTCCGAGAAAAGAGTGAGTCCAAAAAGGTTTGAGTCAGAGTCAAGATCGAGTCCAAGACCAGAACTAGACGAGTCCAAGAAAAGAATGAGTCCAAAAAGGTTCGAGGTCAAGTCCAAGACCAGGACTAGTCGAGTGCAAGAAAAGACTGAGTCCAAAAAGGTTTGAGTCCGAGGTAAGACAGAGTCCAAAAAGGTTTGAGTCCGAGTCAAGAACTAGTCCAAGAGAAAAGAAGGTCTTATGCATGACAGTTTCAACACAATCATTTTGGGTTTCCCTTTCCCTCCAATATTATTATCAACATAATAAAGACACCTGGACTCTGTCCAGACCAGAAGCCATAGTGGGCAAGAACAGTGGCCGAGACCGAGACAAGTCAGAGTCCAAATACTAGCGAGTCCGAGACCATAGAAAAACAGTCTTGAGTCCAGACTCGAGTCCAAGACCGGACTCAAGTACTACAGCCCTGGTTTAATGTATTCTTACTTTGGTTAGATGCACAACCACGTTTTAAAGCCATTGTAGGTAGAGAAAAATTACAGAGCCGAGGAAGGGGGGGGGGGGGGGG
>NC_048422.1:23381385-23382919 GCF_013103735.1 Etheostoma cragini | reverse complement strand
GTAATATTCCAAGAAAAGCCTCCGAATGTCGGAGATTGAAGTCGTCAATTTACGAGAATAACACTAGGGTAATCTCTGAGATTGAAGTGGTACATTTATGAGAAAAAAAGTTGAATATTCTGAGATTATAGGTCCAAAATGTAATATACATTGCCCAGTATAACATATCGCACCTTTAAAGTGCGTTTGAACAAAGCATTTAATACATGTAATTTATCGTCATTATTGGCACGTAATTCAGCCGAAAATATGACGACAGCCGATTTAAGCTAAAGTTAGACTGTTAAAGTTAAACTGCTTTGCCAGCTCCATCCTGTTGTTACTAAGTTATCTGGTGGAAAAACAAGATTTTCCAGCGGCAGATTTAGCCGTGAAACTCACAGCTATTTCTTTACGCAGCGTGTGTCACATCAACAGTTAACTCCAGAGCGTTATAAAAAATAAGTGGTTTAATCCGATGAATCACCTTATGTACAGTGAGGAAAATAAGTAATTGAACACCCTGCTATTTTGCAAAATCTCCCACTTAGAAATCATGGAGGGGTCTGAAATTGGCATCGTAGGATTCACAATGTATGATTTTTTAAAACTATTTATTTGTATGATACAGCTCTAAATAAGTCTTTGAAAACCTGTCTATCAGCTAGAATTCTAACCCTCAAAGACCTGTTAGTCTGTCTTCAAAATGTCTCCCTCCACTCCATTTATTATCCTAAATTAGATGTACCTGTTGGAAGTTGTTAGCTGCATAAAGACACTTGTGCACCCCATAAAATCAATAACAATCCAACTACTGACATGGCCAAGACCAAAGAGCTGTCCAAAGACACTAGAGACAAATAGTCCACCTCCACAAGGCTGGAAAGGGCTACGGGGACATGTCCAAGCAGCTTGGTGAAAAAAAGGTCCACTGTTGCAATCATTAGAAAATGGAAGAAGCTAAGTAGCAGGGTGTTCAAATACTTATTTTCCTCACTGTATAATATATTGGAGAGCTTCGGTGTTGTCTACTTTGGTTCCTGATTTATCTTTATTAATACACTGTATTTAATAAAGTCGACATGTAATATTTTAAGTGACGAGCCTGGTGTGCTCAAACGGCTCCGGGTGAGCTGTTGTGCTGATTTGAGCCCGTTCTGAAAGGTCAAAAGGTCGAGTTGACCAATCAGATTGCCTGGTCGGATCTATTTGTTGCATAATGGTTCACAAGCAGCCTCAGATTGACACTACGGCGATCGCTGCCGTGAGTCACGTACACGGGTCTCAGGTGTCCTCGACTGACCTCGGCCAAACAACAATATACTTCCTAGAGCCGCCTCCAGGAAACTGAACAAAACAACTTGGTGGAAATGAGGAGAACATCAAGCCAAAAATCTAAGGACAATAAGCTCGGCTCATTAATTAATACAGAGTAAACGCCAGGTCGGATGGACCTTGTAAACAAAAAAATCTGAAGTCTTTTATATAGACCTTAGTGGTCCCCTAATGCTGTATCTGAAGTCTCTTTTATATAGACCTTAGTGGTCCCCTAATA
>NC_048422.1:23372645-23381124 GCF_013103735.1 Etheostoma cragini | reverse complement strand
GGCGGGCAAAGCAGAGAAAGGGGAGTTAACGTTGCCCCTTATGACATCACAAGGAGCAAGATTCCAGATCAGCCCATCTGAGCTTTCATTTTCCCAAAAGCAGAGCAGGATACCCAGGGCTCGGTTTACACCTATTGCCATTTCGGGGCCATGGGCAGGCTGGGGGAACTCATATTAATGTTTAAAAAAATGCTATGGGACCTTTTAAAAGGGCCCGCCCCTTTTCCAAACAGTTTCCAATGACGACTTTTCAGATGGTTCTGTGTGACAAACCATGTGGCGCGTCACGTGACTCCACGCCTCCTCCGACTATTTTACCTACAATGACCTTAAAACTGTAACAAAGGTTTGTGTGTTCTCGCGAGAAGAAACCAGCGGTTGAGTTTCGGAAACACGACACGCGTAATCCCCGGTCTCCTGGGTGACAGTCCTGTGTTTTACCAATCCACCACACCAACCAGCCTCCCTACGCGGATTGCCTCTTTCATACTATTCGCTACGGAGTAAATTCACACGCCATTGCAAGGTAATGGAAGTCAATGGAGGCCGAACGACGTTGATAAACAGCCTAAAAAGTGAGTATGCGTCTTGATGACGCGCCAATAATGGCTTAAGAATTGGCGAAATCTAAAGTGCAAATCTGCTTGTAACTGATTTGTCTTTTCTGATTTTTTTTTGTGTCTAAAACGGACGGATGCAGTACGTACACACACAGACACACACACACACACACAAATCACACACATGTAGCTTTAGCATCCACGCAGGTATAACCAGACATGGCAATGCAGACTTTAGTCTGTAACACTGAAGGAAAGGCATTGCCAAATTAAAATAAAATGTATATGTATGTTATTCACACACACGCGCGCGCACACACACACACACACACACACACACACACAAATACACACACATATTCCAAAGTGTATAAAAACGCATGAAATAATAATTGCAATGGAAAGGACACAAAGGAAAGGAGCTGGAGATGAGACGTGTGAGCAGCAGATCTAAACACTCTCGCTCCAGTCTTGTCCAATAACTACGTTCCAGCCATTGATGATTCAGCAATAAAAACTAACTAAAAAAGCTCTACTTGGTTGAAGCACGTCGGAACCGCACTACCCATGAGCCTCCTCTTCTGTGAACCTCTCCTGGGCGCTACTGGCACCTGTGGAAGCCGACCAATGAGAAGGAGAGCTGGGGTGAGTGAGGGACAATGACATCACACAAACACAACGGGTGATGAAGGTGACGCAGGGCGTGTAAAAAGGAGGCAACAAGAGAGGAGAAGAAGAAGAAGAGCCAGAGTTTGAGAGAGAGAAGAAGAAGCAGCAGAAGCCGGGTTGAAAACCTCATTGACTTTTGAATAATTAAAAACAAAAAAAACTGACTTTCAAATGTGTCATGTGGCTTGCTTCATATCTGTACAGATATTATCCGCCGATATTAGGCATTTCCCGATCTATCGGTATTTATAATGGCCGATAAAAAAAAAAAAAGGCCAAATTTGAATGTGCCTGACACCACAAACACAGTTCCCTTTTAATTTGACTATTAATGGATTTGACAAATATTTCAAATGAATGTGTAAATTAAGGGAAAAGCCATGTACCTTAAAACCTTAAAATCTGTCAATAAAAGGGTCTTCTAAAGCTAAAGTAATGGATAAATAAATTAATGGATCCACTCCCCCCCAACCCATTTTCAATGGGATAGTCTGAGCTACAGTAAATAATAGTAATAATTTTAATTATGGTGACAATCCTACTCTAAGTTTTTAAAACTACAGCCCATATTTTTAGTGATTTGGCAGAAAAACAGAATGTATAATGTTGTTTTTTTTGGCCTTTTGTCCACATTTTGCCAAATTTAAAGTATGCCGAATTGTTTCTCAGCAGCTCCTGTTTGCAGTGGACCAATGGATGTTCACACAACTATAACTGGATTACTCGGATACTTAACCCTCGTGTTGTCTTCGGGTCAAATTTGACCCGTTTTCAAAGTTTTGTTTTTATATCTGAAATAGAGGAAGTCGAAATATGTGTGAAAAATGTTGGAAAAAGCAGCAAATGCAATGAAAAAAAATCCAGTTTACAACAAACTTCATAAAACGCTTGTTGCTAAAAAAGCAACAAATAACGTTGAGATAAGGGGGAAAATGTTTTTTCATGGTTAAAGGGAAGACAATACAAGGGTTAAGAAAACTTAAAAACGTGATTGAGGATCTACTTTCTCTCAGCACTCCTTCCCTCTGTGTCCCTCAGCCTCCAATATGGACGCCAGAGGACACATTTCATCCCTTAAAAAGGTCATTATTGCATATAACCTACAGTATATTAACAGCTGATCCTGACAGGGCTTTGTTTTATGAAGGGGAATGAACAGCTGAATCATATCAGACACAACGTCTACATACCCGACAGAAAGAAGTGAGACGGTTTCAGGCAAAGCAGAAACTAGGAGTGACAGGAGATGAAGAAACAGAAGTTACAAAGAAAAAAAACACAGATACAACTTCACACATGGAAAATAAAATTCAACCACGGATTTAAAAAGGTAAATGGTCAAAACTGTCTTTAAAAGATGTGAGTGACTGAGTGAGAGAGTGAGAAAGAGAGAAAGAGAGAGAAAGACTGAGTGTGCTGTATGTACAGTGTGTCTCTGAAAATAAGAAAAATAAAAAATGTAATTAAATTCACCCACAGATTTAAAAAGGTAAATGGTCAAAACTGTCTTTAAAAGATGTGAGTGAGTGAGTGACTGAGTGAGTGAGTGAGTGAGAGAGTGAGAGAGAGAGAGACTGAGTGTGCAGTATGTACAGTCTGTCTCTGCTGCCATGCCACAGACATTTGGCTGCATTTCATTTACCTCATGCACAAAAACAACACTAACAGTAGTTCTCAATGGTGTCAAAGAAAGAAAAGTTTACGGGGAACTCTGGACGGGCCAGAAAAGAGACAAGAAGACACGCATGGAGGCACGCAGGGGGGAAAGAAAAGAGAAAATTATATTAGTTCAGCTGAGAGCAAAACAGACGAGTGCAGTAATAATACTACAGAGACGTTTGCATTCATGTGTGATTTATAGAGGTGTCACGGTTCTTAAAATGCTTGATTCCATTTGACTTTCTCAATTGTTTTCAAACGGCTATTTAATGTTTTATGTAACGCACTTTGAGTTGCCTTGAAGCGGAAAGGTGTGATACAAATAAAGCCGCTTTAACTTGTCTTTGGATTCTAAGGTCGATTAAATTCATAATAAGATTTGATTTACTTATTTTTTGTCAACAGGAACGGCAATGCCACAATCGAGCAACTAGACGTCAGAAGAGTACTTTATAACAGTTATAACAGAGTACTTACTTGTACATAGAGTAACTATATACAGTTGAGTATCTCAGAGTTCACGAGGTGCAATTAAAAGCACCATGAGTTTAACGAGGTGCACATAAATGCCCCATGGGTTCCTGTCCATGGAAAACCTCAGCAGCTGCGGGCTACCTCTAAGCTAATGTTACTTGTGTGTTTAGCTGCTTGCTACTAGCCAGTAAGCTAACGTTACTCTGCGTGTTTAGCTGCTTGCTACCAGCCGGTAAGCTAATGTTACTCTGCGTGTTTAGCTGCTTGCTACCAGTCGGTAAGCTAACGTTGCTCTGTGTCTTTAGCTGCTTGCTACCAGCCGGTAAGCTAATGTTACTCTGCGTGTTTAGCTGCTTGCTACCAGTCGGTAAGCTAACGTTACCCTGTGTCTTTAGCTGCTTGCTACCAGCCAGTAAGATAATGTTACTCTGTGTCTTTAGCTGCTTGCTACTAGCCAGTAAGCTAACGTTACTCTGTGTCTTTACATGCTTGCTACCAGCCGGTAAGCTAACATTACTCTGTGTGTTTAGCTGCTTCCTACCAGCCGGTAAGCTAACATTACTCTGTGTCATAAGCTGCATGCTACCAGCAGGTAAGGTAACGTTACTCTGTGTCTTTAGCTGCATGCTACCAGCCAGTGAACTAACATTACTCTGTGTCTTTAGCTGCTTGCTACCAGCCGGTAAGCTAACGTTACTCTGTGTGTTTAGCTGCTTCCTACCAGCCGGTAAGCTAACATTACTCTGTGTCATAAGCTGCATGCTACCAGCCGGTAAGCTAACGTTACTCTGTGTGTTTAGCTGCTTCCTACCAGCCGGTAAGCTAACATTACTCTGTGTCTTTAGCTGCTTGCTACCAGCTGGTTATCTACGATTTGTCGGCTGTTGTTTTTATCCGGATGTGCCCAAGTAGGCCGGGTGGAGACAAAAAAAAATACTGGGGAAATGCCGATCCTGCTTCTGGTTTCAGTAATCAAAATCTAGGAACCCGTGACACCCCTTGTGGTCTTTCATCAGTGATAAAAGTCAGTGTTGAGACCCCGGTTGCAGTGGACCCTGGAGGGCTTTGAGGAGACCTACCTTGCTGTGTGGTGTTTCTCTCGTTGAGCAGCTTGGTCTGACTGTTGGGCAGGATCTTAATCTCGGGAGGATCTGGACTCGGACCGACCCGCGACGCCATGAGAGCGTTCAGATACTGGAGACGTGTCACCTACAAAACAAGACAAAGGGATTTTATTCCTCTTACCAATACCTCTACATACTCTGTCCTGTATGAACCTCATATCTCTAAAAAAACAGTGTATTTTCCAGCTGATCCAAGAGGCTTATTAAAGACTAAATGTAATCAAACTGACTTCTGGCCTATCAGAGCAACGCATGCCAGTTATGTTATCCAAGAAAGTGGTTTGAAAACTCTGCCAGTTGACCACCAGGGAGAACGACAAGGCTTTGGTGATTTTGGCGATTTTTCTTTAACTTGAATTTTGTATTTGTCAGACCTTCCTCCACAGCGTTGCGGATGAAGGTCTGGCTAGGCCACACAGCATTCTGGGATGGGAGAAAAACATATTCTTGTTTACCGGCACTTCTTAAAACCAATCATCAATCAACAGAGCTATGGCACCTCTGCAAAATAGTCTCGGGAAGGAACTTGATTTGGTTGAACGTGTGCGTTCAAAAGTAGTTTTAGTTGTGCAACAGAAACCTCAGATTGGACAGATAGTCCAGCTAGCTGTCTGGGTTCACCCTGCAGCGATCTGAGGACCAGGTCCTAAGAAATCCACCACAGGTTAGAGCGCCAACACAAAGATGGAGGACGATAACGGACATCCTGGGGAGCTTCAGACCGCTCAGGAGCAAAAAGGCAACCGATATCCAGCCCTAAATGAGTGAAATCTGGCCAAATCCAGCCAACAATCCCAGAAGTGGACCTTCGAGGATATAGACCACACACACAAGATATACTCACCCGTATGAGCTGCAGGTCGGTGAGAGCTCGGACGGTGTAGTCGGGACAATAGTTGGACGGGGTCGTAGCGTCTGCTGACTCAAAGGGATCATTGGGAGAGTGACGCTGCGTCGACACTGGGGACTGGTGCACTACACACAGACACAGACACACACACACACCTCATTCATGTAAAACTGCATTATCTTTTATTTAAACAGCTGTGTGCTTCATGCTGTACCTGCATAATAAATGACGTTATTCCTGATCTCACCTGAAGATGGCAGCGTTAGCGCAGACATGCCGTAGTAGGTAAACGCTCCGTTCTCAAACTTCAGCCCCTCTTTGCCGATTTCCACCTCCACACGACCCTGAACACAGACAAACAGGATGACTACAATCTCAGAATGTTTTAATATTAAAATGTTTTCTGTTGAGTAACTGAAGGAAACTGCCAAAGGTTCCCTCTAAAACTGTTGTTATACTAATCTCCACGAGCAGGTATTGCTTTTCTTGAAAAAACTTATTTACTCACTATGTTTCTTTCCATTGGGCACTTCTTTAGGACATCAAGGTTATCATGAAGATAAATTCACCGAGAAGTTAAAAATAAAAAAGAATTGACACATTTTTTCTAGCTGATGCATCGATTGTGTTTGATGTTACAACAATTTACCAACATACACTGGACAGAATGTGGTCTCTCTCCCTCTCACATACAGTAAAACTGCTCGTTTTAGAGTGGCCTTTAATTGTGGTCAGCCTAAGGCACACCTGTGCAAAAATCATGCATCTAACCAGCATCTCGACGTGCCACACCTGTGAGGTGGATGGATCATCTCGGCAAAGGAGAAGTGCTCACAAACACAGATTTAGACAGATGTGTGAACAATATTTGGGAGAAATAAGCTTTTTGCTTTTAAAGATTATTTTTAGGGCATGTTAGGCCTTTATTTCCACAGGATAGCTGAAGACATGAAAGGGGGGAGAGCGGGGGAGTCGAACCCGTGGCCGCTGGGTTGAGGACTAAACCTCTATATGTGGCCGCCTGCTCTACCAACTGAGCAAACCCGGCCACAGCCTTTTGTGTACATTGAAAATGTCTATGATCTTTGAGTTCAGCTCATGAAAAATGGGGGCGAAAAACAACATGTTGCATTTATAATATGTTAAATATACTGTATGTTGTGAAGAGAAAAGCTTGTTTTGTTAAAAATTTGATATTAGGATAAACCCCTTGAGATGGATCATCTCGTTTTCGAGGGGGTTCCAACATTCAAACACAATAGTTACATAATAGAGAAGTGAAAAAAATACAAATTAAAAAAATATCAAAACACAACAACACATGCGTGTGTTCGTCAGTACATAACAACCAACAAATGGACAAGATGGCTAGTGTGAGTGAATTTCTAACTACAGTCAAATATAAACAGCAGGTATGGCCAGCACGTTTCCAGTTTTACGGAGTGCACATTTCCAGATTGCTGGTTTCTCACATGTAGACAAAGACATGTTGAATAAATCAGCAAGTGGATACATAAGAATATGAAAAGCTAATTTAATAAACCTGTTTTCTATTCCATCAAGTCCAGCACCACTGTTTACATTTAGATCTTTAATGGCATTCTGAACTTTTTAACCCTTGTGTTGTCTTCCTGTCAAAATTGCAAAATCCCACTTTTAATTGATGCTTTTTATCAATGTTTGTTACTTTTTCTACATTTTTTTCCCTTTTTATCAATGTTTGTCACTTTATCAACATTTTTGTCCCTTTTTTCTCCAATGTTTGTCACTTTTTCAACATTTTTGTCCATTTTTTTTCCAATGTTTGTCACTTTTTTTGATGTTTTCAACACTACGTAACACTAACTCATTAACACTAGTTTTAAAGTTATTTTTGGAATTTATGTTCAATAAACCTCATTTATAGGAAATTATACCTAATGTTTGAGTTAAAAAAGTCACAGACTGGAATATGTAGATAATATAAGTAGAGATTTGTACTTGGCAAAGAGTGTTGTGTGGAATCAATCATGTTATTTTGGGGAATTTAAAAGAACATTGATATAGGACAACATGAGGGTTAAATGTATATATAATTTGTTTTTAAGCTGTACATTAGTTTAAGAAAGTGCCGTCAGTGATTTCCACAACCAGACAACTTATTTTGTTTAATTAGAAGTTGGCCCTCCTGCCATCTTGGGATGTTTTAAATAACTTCAAACTAGGTTAAATTATTCCTCCGTCTTCTTTTTTGGGGGATGTTGTGTTATTTTAGTTTTTTTGATGTATCTTTATTTTAATAAAGTTAGTCTTTTTAATTTACTAAATGTTTGCACTCTGTACTTCTCTTTCACATCATGCTTTATATATGTATACTGCATATCACTATTACATATGTGCTTATATTTATGTATCATGAGATGGACAATTGTCACTACCGGTCAAAGGTTTGGGGTCACTTACAAATGTCCATCCCACTCCATTATAGACAGAATACCAGCTGATCTGAGTGGGGGGGGGGGGGGGGGGGGGGGGGGGGGGGGGGGGGGGCTGGTCTTTAATACAACATCTACATTGCCCATTATCAGCAACCATTCATCCAATGCTCCAAAGGCTCATTCTGTTTATAATCTGATATCATTTAAAAAAAAAAAACTAACTGAGAATGCATTGGAGAAGCCTTTTGCAATTATTTAAGCATTTAATATAATCTGAAAACTTGGCAACAAGGCAACTGATCTCAGCTGGTGTTCTGTCTATAATGGAGTGCAATGGAAATTTCTAAGTGACCCCAAACTTTTGACTGGTAGTGTATATCTATATATTCTGCGATTTCCTGCAATATACGCTCATGTCTCAATATTCTCACATCATTGATCTCTTTCTTTCAAAAGTAGGAAAGCACGGGTACGACTGAAAGCTAACTCGAAGTGACAAACGTGTGTGAACATGCAAACATACCTGCAGCAGCAGGAACAAATAGTCTTTTAATTTACTCAATTTAGTCATCTTTAGTCATGTTTTACACATTATATACACCTATTTCATATGTGCTTCTATTGACTTATCCTGAGATGTAAATAAGGAAATCTGCTTTAAAAAAAAAAACGCATTTTAGGCCTTTTTATGATAGGACAGCTGAAGAAATGAAAGGGGGGGGGGGG
>NC_048422.1:23343814-23372540 GCF_013103735.1 Etheostoma cragini | reverse complement strand
GATAGATAGATAGAGAGATAGAGAGATAGAGAGATAGATAGATAGATAGAGAGATAGATAGATAGATAGATAGATAGAGCGCGAGGGGGGGTGTTGACATGCAGCAAAGGGCCGCCGACCGGAATCGAACCCTGGCCCGCTGCATCGAGGACTAAACCTCTATACATGGGCGCCCACTCAACCAATCGAGCGATCTTGGCGCCCTAAAAGGCGCCCTTTTTTTAATTCCTAAAATTTATGTCTAAAGATGATTGTCAAAATGTCAAATTGTCTCTTAAATCAATGTGTTCTGTTACTTCCTGCAGGAAAAAAAACTCAAACTTGTCCCTTTCTTGCAGGGTTCGAATAGCAAAGGTTACTTGAGAGTTGACTTTATTAGCGACAAACGTGTGTGGACGTGTGTGTGTGGACGTGTGTAAACGTGTGTGGACGTGTGTGTGGACGTGTGTGTGGACGTGTGTGTGGATGTGTGTGGACGTGTGTGGATGTGTGTGTGTGGACGTGTGTGTGTGGATGTGTGTAAACGTGTGTGGATGTGTGTAAACGTGTGTGGACGTGTGTGTGTGGACGTGTGTGGATGTGTGTGGATGTGTGTGGATGTGTGTAAACGTGTGTGGATGTGTGAACGTGTGTGGACGTGTGTGTGTGGACGTGTGTGGATGTGTGTGGACGTGTGTGGACGTGTGTGGACGTGCGCACATACCTGCAGCAGCAGGATGAAGTAGTCGACCGGGTGGTTGCGCGTGTAGAGATAGTGACCCGGGCTCAGCCGGTTATTCGGATCGAAGTGCACTTCTTGGTTGACACTGGGGTGACGGAGCAGGTGGAACAGGACCTTCTCCGACACGCGGCCCGGGCTGAAGTGGGACACCTCTGCAGGGGTCAAAGGTCAGAGACATGGGGTTAGGGTGAACTCGCTGTCTGGGCAGCGGTGTCACACACGGCGAGACGAACAGATCTCACAGTTAAGCTGAATTAGAATGTGTAACAGGGACATAATCATTACATGTGCAGTGTCAAATTGTAAAAGTAACACACACACACACACACCCCCACCCACCCCCACCCCCACCTCTGGACAGGAAGCGGTGTGTAGCCAGCAGTAGTTGTGGTGAGGTTCGGATCTTGGCTTCTCCTTCAGGAGGTTTGAAGAGAGAGAACTCCTCGTGGACGCAGCGAGGCTCCAGAGGAATCTCCAGCGGAGCGAGAGGACGCTTCACCTTCCTGTCTACTGCAGGAGAGCAGCGGGGGAAGAAGTAGTCAGATGCTGTACTTCAGTAAAAGTACTAATACCACACTGTAAAAGGTACAAGCAAAGGGTCTGCTTTGGAAATGTTACTTAAGTAAAAGTATGCAAGTATTGTCAGGAAAGAACAATCGTCCCATTTTAGACAGTGTAAAGTATCCAAACAGTTGTGTGACAGTCTAATTATTTCTAGAGCTGTCAGTTAAACCCGTTATTAACGGCGTTAACTCAAACCCCAAACCGTCAATTTTCTTATCTCGAGATTAACGTTCTTTTTGGCCTAGCAAACACCCACCGGATCTAGCTAGACCGGAAACACAACAACAGGCACGCTGCACACGCCGTTTGGGCTTGCGAGCCAACCAAAGAGTAGTAACGTTACGTTTTGAGTGGATGGCGAGTGCCAGACGTCGAAATGGACGCCGTTAAGATCCTGGATGGAAAGTTGACTTTTTAAAAGTTGACAAATGTTCCATTGACGAGACCAAGGTGATTTGTGCGTTTTGTCGTTGTAAACTGAGCGATCATCGCAGCACGGCCAGTCTGACATTAATGCATTTAACCATGATTAAATATTTTAATTGTTTAACAGCACTAGTCATCTCAGCTGGACTTGTAGGCTAGTTTACTTTAGAATAAAACATCAGATTTTACAAACTACATGTGTTTTGTGTGCAAGAATCCTAATGTGTACAGTAACTAGTAACTAAAGCTGACAGATGCATGTAGTGGAGTAAAAAGTTGAATATTTCTCTCTGAGATGTAGCGGAGTAGAAGTAGAAAGTGGCATGAAAAGAAAAGACTCAAGTCAAGTACAAGTACCTCAACATTCGTACCTAAGTACAATACTGGAGTAAATGTACTTAGTTACTTCCCACCGCTGCAGGATGTGCTGGAAAGCTTTAATAAAAGACACCAGATGCTACACGAAGAAACACATTTTACAGAAAACAAACTCACGGTATCCGTCGGACTCGTCCAGGATCTCGGACTTGATGATCTCCTCGATGACGTCCTCCAGCGTGACCAATCCCAGCACCTCGTAGAAAGGGTCGCCCTCCCCCTCGTTGTTCACCTTCTGGACGATCGCCATGTGAGAGTTACCTGGAAGAAAGAGTAGATCAGAAAATACGCCGTCAGTAAGCTTCACTTCAGAGAGATCTTCAGTAATGAGTAAATGTGCTGTATTTATAGAGCGCTTTTCTAGTCTTAACGACAACTCAAAGCGCTTTTACATCTACAGGAAACATTCACCATTCACACACATTCATACACTGTGGCCGGGGCTGCTCCTCAGATACACACTCACATCTACACACCTGCTCATCAGATACACACTCACACACATCTACACACCTGCTCATCAGATACACACTCACACACATTCACACTCTGATGCGCAGCATCGGGGGCAACTTGGGGTTCAGTGTCTTGCCCAAGGACACTTCTACATGGGACTGCAGGGCCAGGGATTGAACCCACAACCTTTTTCGATTGGCAGACAACCGCTCTACCACTGAGCCACAGCCGCCCAATGAGTCAGTTCATATAAATGAAAAATAACTTCTTCCTTTAACGCTGGGGGGAGGCTGTTTTTTTTTTTGCACCACTGGGCAAAGATTCAACAATAGTCTTTCATCTAGGGCTGCACGATTATGGCCAAAATGATAATCACGATTATTTTGATCAAAATTTTGATCGCGATTATTCTCACGATTATTTGTTGATTTTAACCAAAACTAATTTTTATTGTCACGTAGGATGTTTATAACTGCGAGAGGGAGTGTGATGGACGCTACTCACAGAGAGGCGGCTGATCATTATGAACGGGTCCAGCCTGGGTCGAATGGCGGATACAAACGTCGTGTGTATGAAACGTCTGTATCGTCACTGCGCTGCATTTTTATGAACTATGATATTCTGGGTCACATCTCTGGCCCAGGTCCAGGTCCTGGTCCAGGTCCAGCAGCTCCGTCTCACACGCTGTAGATTGGCTTTGCAAAAAACCATGAGCGTTCTATGAAATGACGCTTTTAAAAAAATGAATCGCTCGATCACGCAAATTTGATCGTGGGAAGTCTAAATCGCGATTAAAATTTGATTAATTGTGCAGCCCTACTTTCATCATATTGTTATTTAAGTGTTTTAAGAGAAAACTAGACTTCTGCACCTCCACCTGGCTCCGTTTTCAGGCTTAAGAGAAACATTGGCCAATCACAGGTCATTTCAGAGAGAGAGAGAGAGAGAGAGAGAGAGAGAGAGAGAGAGAGAGAGAGAGAGAGAGAGAGAGAGAGAGAGAGAGAGAGAGAGAGAGAGAGAGAGAGAGAGAGAGAGAGAACATTCCTATTGGCTGCATGTGCACAACCCTTCAGACTGTAACCCTAACCCTGATTTAATCCAGCAGAAACAGTTCCAGCATTGGCAACAACTGCAGACACTGCACACCAACTCCCCAAAAAGGAAGACACATTTCTTAAAAGTCTGGAAGAGAGTCTCATGGACTTCGGCTTTCACTTGTCTCGCTTTGCCAGACCTTCCTCCACAGCCCTGCAGAGGAAGGTCTGGCTAGACCACACAGAACTTTAATATATATTTTGATGTTCCTCTAATCTGTTGTGACAATAAAAGAACTTATTATCCTATTATTTTAGAGAGAACTTGTAAATAACTCCAAATAACTAATTAACTATAACGTTTCTGGATTTCTGGATATCGGCCGATATACCAGATTTTTAAATAACCAAATATCCGTATTGGCCTTAAAAATCCTCGTTCTCTCTAAAGGCTCTAAATTTCAGTTTTAAAAATGACACAGCAAGATCTCTTTCTAGAAACAGTGGTTGGTGTGCGAGTGTGAGCCCACCTTTCTTGAACTCCTCCAGCATGGCGTCCAGCTTGGTGTCGTTGAAGACGTAGTGCAGCGGGTGGTTGTAGAACTTGGTGATGGTCGTCATGGGGGTGCAGTCGTCCGGGTCCACCAGCGCCAAGTCCTTCACGTACAGGATTTCCACAATGTTGGACCTGGAAAATTTAAATCAAACACACGTTGACGGGTGGACGCGAGTACCGCCACTGTCACCGTATTGATTGTATTCGCGAGATTAGCATTTGGTTGTCAAAGTTGTGTGTGAAAAGCCGTGTTCCTGCGCCCACCTCTCCTCCTCGTAGATGGGAACCCGGGTGTACCCGCACTGCATGATGTCGGACATGGTGGAGAAGTCCAGGACGACCGAGCTGGGCAGCATGAAGCAGTCCTTCAGGGGCGTCAGGATGTCCTCCACCGTCTTAGTGCGCAGCGTCCCGCGGCTGAACTCCTCCTTCACAAACTCACTGCGGGGGGGGGGGGGGACACAGCGGGGTAACGGACAGGAGAAAACAGCCGTTAAACACAGATCCTGACGTAAGGGGAACTCAACGTTATATCTGAAGCAGGTCTGGGTTTAAAGATTATCAATTTTCCAACTCAGATGGCTCTTCATTTGGATATCAATTCATAAAATACACAAAATCGATTTTAAGATGCCCTGTTTTAAAGGTCCAATGGCATGACAATTTCACTTTATGAGGTTTTTTAACATTAATATGAGTTTCCCCCCCCCCAGCCTGCCTATGGTCCCCCAGTGGCGAGAAAGGGGGATAGGTGTAAACCGAGTCCTGTGTATCCTGCTCTGCCTTTGAGAAAATGAAAGCTCAGATACAGTATTAGGGACCACTAAGGTCTATATAAAAGAGACTTCAGATACAGTATTAGGGACCACTAAGGTCTATATAAAAGAGACTTCAGATACAGTATTAGGGGACCACTAAGGTCTATATAAAAGAGACTTCAGATACAGTATTAGGGGACCAATAAGGTCTATATAAAGAGACTTCAGATACAGTATTAGGGGACCACTAAGGTCTATATAAAAGAGACTTCAGATACAGTATTAGGGGACCAATAAGGTCTATATAAAAGAGACTTCAGATACAGTATCAGGGGAACACTAATGTCTATGTAAAAGCATCCAAAGAGCAGGAAAAAAAGCAGTATGTCATAGGACCTTTAATGCCAGAGAGATAACGGTATCAAATGAAACTAGACAGTCTAATCTAGATGGATTCTAAGGAAGCCATGTCTGCTAAATAACGCTCCAAAGTTAGGCAAACTTTTGGCGAGGGAAAAGAAACTGGCATCGCCATTTTTACAGATGTGTGGCTTTGAGTGAACTTCTCAGCACTAAAGAAAGCACTTATGTCTCTGTAACTGCTTTGGGGTCAATTATTTACATTAATATGTTTAATAACGCACCAGGTCAGAGGGTTCCTTGTACGATTTCCAGCATTAGTTATCTGAAAATCTATGCCGTAGATTTAACCCAGACCCATAAATCAAGCAATCTGAGTGTCTTTCTTACCTGTAAGGGTCGTTGACGCTTGTGCGGATCATCTCCATGGTCCTCTCCCTGATCCCACAGGTGCTGATGTCCCGCCTCAGGCCCAGGTCCAGGATCAGCCCCAGAGGGCAGGACAGGGGGCAGGTGAGCACCAAGCAAACCTGGGCCAGCCAGGTCAGAGCCGGCGCCAGCTGGAACCCGTAACCGGAGCACAGCACGTGAGGACCCAGCTCAGCCAGGAAGAAGATGAGGAGGCCGCTGGTGAACACGGCGGAGACGATGGAGCCCAGCGCCCGGTACAGGAGGACGCCGAGGACAGAGTGTCCCACAGCACACAGGAACAGCAAAGAACATGTCTGGGATGGAGAGAGGACGGACAAAAAGACATTTAGGAACACATATCATCAGAATTGGCTTTAAATGGTCCCATATCGTGCTGGTTTTCAGGTTCATCCTTGTTATTCATACTATTATTATTATTACTTTTCACCATTGCAACTTCTTAATTATGTTAATTATGTAAATACCGTACATATCCACACTCCTTATATTTCTTTATTTATATTTCTACTCTGATATTTCTACTATTTGTGCAACTGCAACACAGAGTTTCCTTTTGGGGATCAACACAGTATTTCTGATTCTGATTATTTGGGGTTTCTATCAGAACATATTTACACGCTTTAATGTTAAAAATCCCAATTGTTCTCCTACGGTCTGTCTGAATATACCTGTATTCACCCTCTGTTGGAAACGCTCCGTTTTAAGGCCTCTCTTTTTAAGACCCCCTCCTGAAAAGCCCAGTCTGCTCTGATTGGTCAGTGTTTCCGGGTCTTCTGCATCTACACTTCTTCAGTTGGGTTTAACAACAAACATCTTCGGCTACATTTACACCTCCTGTCCAGAACGCTCTGGCTTTTCCGAGCCCCTAAAACGGAGACACTTGGAAACTCTGCTGCCCTCGTTTTGGTTTGAAGACTCCCGGGTTGCTTTGTAGTCTCTGTACTCAAACGGAGACCTTTGGAGACCACGACGGACTCAAGTCCGTCTCATCAGTTAGGTGGTTTACAGACCTTTCAGTAACAGTCCCACCTCGTTCCTGCTCTTACTTTTCACCATTGTTGTTCTATCTCCAAAGTAATTTCAACTTACACGCCCATGATTTTCAACTGCAGAGTAACATCAGACAATCTACATCCTGTTTACACCGGCACGCACATGCCCAGTATGTGTGTGCCCAGGTCATGTGATGTGTGTGTTGTCAGACCTGTTGCTATGGACAGAGATTAGTTCTGCAACTGGAGCTAAAACTCTTGTGTAGACGGAGAATGTTATTGTCTCAAAACACCGCTTTGAAATGAAAACACAGTGGTGTGGTTGTAACCTCGGAGTCTCTGCTCCATCATTGTGTACCGTAGCTGCACTTTCTACCTAAATACAGTTAGAGATGGTCCGATTCCAGTTTTTCTCTTCACGATACCGGAACTTGCTTATTTGTCGACACCGAGTACTGGTCTGATACCAGTGAGTCATATATTTTATTATGTTTATTATATGTGGTATTGGATCGCTGATTAAACTCCAGTACTTCCCAAAATAAAAATAAATTAATTAAATAAAATTAAAATAAAGGCCTTAAATACCCAATAAATAAATAAATTAATAAAATTAAAATAAAGGCCTAACATGCCCCAAAAATAAACAAATTAAATTAAATAAAAAATAAAAGGCCTTGAATGCCCAAAAATAAATAAAAATGAATTAAATTAAATAAAAGTCCTTGAATGCCCAAAAATAAATAAATAAAATTAAAATAAAATAAAATAAAATAAAATAAAAAAGGCATTAAATGCCCCAAAGAAATCTTAAAAAAAAGAAAGAATTAAAAGGTACACTCTGCAAGGAAGCAATTTCAAGTTTTTTGAGGTATGGGGTCCTTTTGTACGTTACTTTGACAGGATATAAAAGACTAGGATGACCAATCTCAGAAGGTAGGGGACACCTCTGGTTCAGGACGGTCTCCTCCACCTGTCACAGGACGAAGACTTTAGGTGTAGATCTTTTTTAATTTTTATTTTTTCTTCCCTTATGTTTTCTGGATGAGGTGCACTGTAAAATGTTTGTCTATTTGTTTAATGGTTTAAAAGTATATTTTACCTTTTTGTAACCTCAAGTTGGGCAATATATAAGAATTATATCGATATTGTGATATGAGACTAGAAACCGTCTTAGATTTTGGATATGGTAATATCATAATACGGCATAAGTGTTATTTCCTGGTTTTAAAGGCTGCATTACAGTAAAATTATGTAATTTCCTGAATTTACCACACTGGTGTAACTGTTCTATTATTATCTTTTACACACTTAGATAGATATTTATTGATCCCAAAAAGATGGGAAATTACAGTGTTACAGCAGCACACAAAATATACATACATACAATATACATGAAATAATAATAATTATAATAACAAAATATAATAAAATATAAGAATGTAAGAACAAATATTAGTTGTTATATCCACATTAACGATGATTATTTATCAAAAATCTCATTGCGTGAATATTTTGTGAAAGCACCGATAGTGAACACTACGATATCGTCGCAGTATCGAGGTATTTGGTGAAAAAATATCGTGATATTTGATTTTCTCCATATTGCCCAGCCCTAACCCCGAGAGGATGTTAGGCTGCGTGGGTCGTGGGTTGAGATCTGTTTTTGTTGCGTAATGTCTGTTAAATACCAATAAACAGAACTATAAAAAGAGAAAGAAACAGACATATAAGCTAAAAACAACAAAAGCTAAACTAAGTAAGCTTTGACTACTGTGTGCAGATATAAATAAAACATAAAAAGTATCTATAAAACACAATTACACAATGAGTTGTGTAGACAGTGAGATGGTAGTGCACTGGTGCAAAGGGTGCTGGTGTCATAAATACGAGGTTATATACCAGAATCATAAAAAGGTTTATTGCCAAGTAAGTAGCACTTCCAAGGAATTTGCCTTTGATGTTGGTGCATACATAAACACATTAAACATTTACATGAAATAACAAACAATAAATACAGAAACAACTGTACTGCGCAACATTTCCCAGAGAAATATTGTACTTTTTAACTCCCCTACATCAATCAGACAGCTTTAGTTACTTCACAAATTAAGATTTTTGCACACAAAAACACACGCAGTTTACAAAATACTATGTTTTATTATAAATTAAACTATGCGACAATATAACGGCACACAAGACCATTAAAACACACGACTGGTTAGATTGTTGTCCAGTTTCTAAATTGTGAGGGTTGTTTATATTTTAGACTTTTACTTAAGTAACATTTTCTATTTTTACTTGTAACAGAGTATTTGCACAGTGTGGTGATAGTACTTTTACTTTTGCCTAATTAAAGGATCTGCATAATTCTTCCACCCAATGCTTGTAAATATATAACATAAAGACAAATAAAGAAAAGGGGCTTTATTGACTAGTGCAAGATGTGCAAAAGTTTAAAATATACAGAATGTGCAGAGGACAGGTGTGTAGTCCAGGATGTAGACAGACAGACAGACAGACAGACAGAGACAGACAGAGACACACAGACAGACAGAGAGACAGACAGACAGACAGACAGAGACAGACAGACAGAGACACACAGACAGACAGAGAGACAGAGACAGACAGACAGACAGAGACAGACAGACAGAGAGAGAGACAGACAGAGAGAGACAGAGACAGACAGAGACAGACAGAGATAGACAGACAGACAGAGATAGACAGACAGACAGACAGAGACACGCAGACAGACAGAGACAGACAGAGACAGACAGACAGACAGACAGAGACAGACAGAGACAGACAGACAGACAGACAGAGACAGACAGAGACAGACAGACAGACAGACAGAGACAGACAGAGACAGACAGACAGAGACAGACAGAGAGACAGACAGAGATAGACAGACAGAGACAGACAGAGAGACAGACAGACAGAGACAGACAGACACTATTTATCCCAGTATCCTTTGCACTATGCTCCACATTTAAATATTTTTTATACAACTCTTCATTCACTCATGCCTCTATATTTTTTCTGTTTAGAGTATATATATATATTGTGTGTATATATACACACATATATTTTTGTATGTGTGAGCACAATATGAGCAACGTTCCTCGTGTGTGTCCTCATACCTGGCAAATAAAGCTAATGCTGATTCTGATAGATACAGTTAGTTAGTTAGTTAGTTAGTTAGTTAGATAGATAGATAGAGTTAATTAGTTAGTTAGTTAGTTAGTTAGTTAGATAGATAGATATCCAATAAAATATATAGTAGTAGAAATAGTAGTGTTACAGCAGCAAAATCAGTCACACAGCACAGAATATGAATATAAATGTAATACTAGTCCCTGTATCTACATGAGGGGTTGCCTTGTTTTTCCCACCTTTAGGGAGATGTTTTGAGAAACTTACCAAGAAGTTGCCCCTGCGCCGGATGGGCTCGAGGCGCTTGGCGGCCCGCTTCTCCTCCTCGGATCCGCAGCTGTGGAGGACGTAAAGCTCCACGGGGTCCAGCCACAGCAGGCTCAGGTTCACGGTCCTCAGCGTCCCGCAGACCAGGAGCAGCAGCACGACCAGCACGGCCAGACCCCACGGCGGGATGTGGTCTGCGGGTGGACCCGACGCGTCGGTGTTGACGCGCAGTCTTTCCGAGCCCACGGAAGCCCATTTCTCTCCGCTCAGCACGCACAGCTGGTAGTAGGTCTCCTCGCGGGTGGAGATGCTCCTCCGCCGGACCTCCACGTCCACGAGCCGGCTGTTCTCCTCGTCCCGGGTGATTTCACCCGTCACCTGGAAAGCGGACTCCTGGCGGTTGGACTCCTGCGCGCACGGGTCCGGCGCGTCCCCGACCGACCCCGCTGCGAACGCCACCCATGTCCAGTTTCCATTCAGCCCAGTCCCGAACAGACGGAGCTTGAACGTGGCTCCTTCCGGCGCCGAGATGATGCGCTCCTTCATACACACCAGACCCGTCGGGTCTTCCAGTCGCAGCCCCAGAACCAGCGGAGCTTCCTGGCTGCAGGCGCCGTATCTAATCCCGCAGAACAACAATATCATCAACAGGAACCGTAGACCTGCCAAGCTGGCCACCATATTGGAATTGGTCAGCCTGGCTCTGCTCATGTGACTTCAGCCCTGCAGTGGCCCCGCCCCGCCCCCCCCCCGGGGTGTTCTGGGAACGGCGTCACACCGGAGGACAAATGGAACGCACTGGGCCAGCCAAACTAAAACGAACACAACTGCAACTGAGCTGCGTGGCGGCCATTTTGGTTCTACGCTTCTCAAGCGTAGCGCTGGATAACTGTACTTGTTGGGGCTTGACTGTGAATTTTTGTGATGTCACTGCACCCGCCTCTTCTCTAAAGCAGCGAATCGCAGTCGGTGTGTGTTCACATACTGTAAAATATGACGAAACAAGGAGTGACCGCCCATCTTTGTTAGATTTCATGTAAACAAGTCATTCATCACTCTGGCTCCGTTAGACACACTTCACATTCATTGAATTCCTGCTAATTTAATCACACTGCATAACATTTAAGGAAAGGATTGCTTCACCCTTTTTCAAATATGCCTGGAAACATAACTCTTATGCATGAAGTTTCAAGTTATTATTTCTTGTCATATGCACATTATTCTCTAAATCCACCTTTTTTGCATTTTAAACTGCATGTTGTGTTTGAAATGTGCAATATAAATAAAGCTTGATTGAATTATTGTTTGAATTAGGTAAGAAGTCCTTGGTAAGTCCCTCTAACAATGCTGATTTAATATATGTATGAGAAGACAAACTAAATAATACATATTTTCGGTATGTATAGGTACAACAAGGTGAATTAACTTTAATATAAACAGGAACAGGAACGTAGTGAATATGTCCGCGTAATAAATATGTCCTAGACATGAAACTGGTAAAACATGACAATATGAAAGCAAAATAAATACAATGTACAACATTCACTACTTTGCTGTATATCTTTTCCTATTTAACATTTACTGTTGTTTTTTTGAAAGTATATTTTATGGCTTCCTTTATTTTGTTATTATATTTCATATACCTTTTTATATTTACCATTCCCAGACGGATGGAGGCAGGACTGTAGTCACGTCCACCTCTGTCAAGTCCAAGACAAATTTAAGACCAGAGTCCAAATGAGAGACAGTCAAGACCGAGGCAGGAAAACAAGAATCCTCTTCAAGACCACTTACTTTACTTACCTGTTCAAAATATACAGTGTGTGATGTGGGAGACCGTGTATTTTTTATTTTATGATGATCATCTTGCCTTTATTAGTATTATTTGTAATGATCAAAAAGCAGTAGTGCAGAGTAACACACTATAGGATCTTATTAGGCTATATTATTTACTTAAAATATAAAATGGAAACGTTCCCATTCTTGAACTTATACTTGTCCTTTGGAGTATATGATGCAGCCGGCCAGGCGACCAATCTCGATGCCTTCTTCTAGATGGATTTTGAATTAAAACACCTGTTTTCTGAACAGACGGGTTCATCAATGCTTTTGTTTTGAAGGAGGAAGTTAGGCCTTAAAAGCCAGGTGTATAGCAGGTGACGATGCCTTCTTCTAGATGTATTTTGAATTGAAACACCTGTTGTCTGAACGGACGTTCTTCTTCATCAGTGCTTTTGTTTTGAAGGAGGATGTTAAGCCTACTTTAGATTTAAAGCATATAGTGCTGGACTCGGTCGAGACCAACTAGGATATTTGGCGAGTCCAACGGCCGAGTCCGAGCCCAAATACCAACAAGGTCTGCAACAACAGAAAAGCTTGAGTAGTACTTGAGTCCGGACTCTCTCTCAAGTACTACAGCCCTGGATGGAGGGTCTGACCGGGTACTGAAGGCACGGCCCAATCATCTAACAGAAGTATTTACTAAAATATTTAACCTCTAATTACAACGAGCCCCCGGTCCAACAAGGCTTAAATTCTCCATCATCAATCCAGTGACCCAAAAAATAATCTGTGTAGACTATCTCCCACTGGCGCTAACTCCCTTAGCCATGAAGTGCTTCCACACATCAAGACCTTCATAACCTTCATCCCATCAGATCTGGAAAAGCATCAGTTAGTCACTGGGCAAACCGCTCTGCAGAGGATGCTAACACAACGTCCCTCCACACCACTCTGACACAAATAGTTATGTGAGGATGCTACTTTTGGACGTTAGCTCCACATTTAACAGACACCCCATCCCCCCCACCCCAACCTGATCAGCAACCTGGGCTTTGGCTCTTTGCTGTGTTCATAGGAACTGACTTTTTAAGAAACCGACCACAGCAAGTCAGAGTTGGCAGCTACAGGAGTCCCACAGGGCTGCGTGCTGAGCCCACTTCACACTTACGACTTTACACCCATCCACACCTCCGACTCCGTGATTTAATTTGCGACGACACCCAAGTAGTTTGGTTGATTTCGAACAATGAGAGACGACCTGGAACATCTTGCTGAGTGGTTTGAAGACAACAACCTGGTCCTTAACACTTCAAGGAGATGGTGATTGACTTCAGGAGGATAAAGGAGAAAGTCCCCCCCCCCACCCCTCCATACACAGAGAAGCAGGGAAAAGCATATATAAACCTAAAGTTCTGCGCTATACGCTAAAGAGGAAAGGATGCAGATTTTCAACCCTTCTGAAGCGAGTCATCAAGTAGAGATTTTCCAACGGGAAAACGCAGACTTCTGGGTCAAATGGCATTAATCTGCATGTTGAACAGTTGAAAATCAGCAAATTGACCCATAATTTATTAGCTAACGCTAGCGGTATCTAGCTAGGTTAGGTGGCAATGTCCTACCAAACTCTGAATTAGATATTTTTAGGCAAACAAAGTGAAAATACACAGCGAGAGGGTCAAAATTCTGGTCCGTTTTAATGTGCCCAGGGCTGTGATTTTCATGAATTTATGTTTGCCCGAGCTAATCCACTTTTCTTTGGAGTCCTTTAGCTAAACGGGCATTTGTCTTTTAGCAATATTGGCAAAGAGTTTACACTCTTTGAAAAATGTGAACCTGAGGCGCCCTGGTAGCTTCCCTGGTTCAGCGTGCGCCCCATGTGAAGAGGCTCAGTCCTTACCACAGAGGTGCAGGTTGGAATCCAAAACCGCGGCCCTCTGCTTCATGTAAAAAAATCATCAGCTCATCAGATGTAAATCATCTGTAAACGAAAAGTTAACATAACCTTTATAGTGAGTTACACCTTTAACACAACGTTTTTAATTTGTCCAAAGTTATAAAATACATAGTCCCTGTCGTCATTTGTAATAATAATAATACATTCTCATGTGTGCAGTCTTTGTATGAGAAGAAGTGCAAGATTGGTAATGACAGGATTATAATAACCAACTTCCTTTTGATAACAAAAAATGAGGATCCACCCAAACGTCCTGTAAACAATCAGTTAACATGAAAAGATCAAATCCTGCAGACCAAAAGAAAATAATCCCACTAATCCACAGATAACTTTGTATATAAAGTTACTATAATATGAATCAAACAGAGACCGATGTTCTGTAGAGAAATATATCTCAGGTTTATTAACCTCGTAGATTTCTTCAAATGCCTTACAGTACTTACAAAACGGTATGTACAAATTGCTTTAAAGTCACACGACCCTTGTTTGGAAGTGTTCCTCCATCTTTGTTCAACCTTTGCAATGAAAGAAAGTTCACAACCAAGTCAGACATGTTATGTATTCAAACCTGCCCCCCCCCCCGGGGGAAATGAAAAGGGCAAATAACTTTACTATCATATCAAAGTTTATGAATCCAAGACCAAGCTAGATTTTAAGTGTTGTTACACATAAATATTGTTGCATTTCAAGAGCTTAAATTATCTCAAATTTGCACTGCAACTTTGAAAACCCTTGATAAACACGGCCTGATCTCTCCGTGCTACATTAAAAAGGCCGATAACGGACGCAAAAACATGTGGTGCGCTTCGCTCCACATGCATTCAAACCGAAAACAATCTCCTCGTGAATGATAAACTGTGGAAAACACGCCGGCATGGGAACGCTGCAGCAGAAAATATTTAACCTTCGTGCAGGTCTAATCATCACACCGCTGCGGGGCTAAAAACAACACGACAGGAGCTGCTGCTAAGCCGCGCTCCCCCGCTCCTTTCACATGATAGAAAAAAAGGTCCAAACAATAAAAACGGATTAGCGGATCAGACCGCCGGAATTCCAATACTTTTGAGCGGCGGGAGAGGAGTCGAGATAAGGGCGGGATGTAAAATATATGAGGAAAAGTTAGAAAGAAACGTGGGAGGACTGGCGAAAATTAAAAAAAAGAGAGGGAGATACAGGATGGGGACGGATGACAGGAAAAGGGAAGGATGGGAAATGATTTTTTGGCTGAGAAAAGAAAGCTTTGGTTATCACTTCTGACACACAAAATAACAAAAACAGAAGATAGGAGTAAATTATGATTTGAGGTCAACTCTGTGCAATGTTTATTGCTATTTAATGTCGTCCTAGCGACACAACGGAAACAAAACATCTCTCATAATAAATAGATCTATCTTTTAACTTCTCTTTCAGTGTCACGCCGATGCCCATCTCTTCATGTACAGAGTATTTACAGTTATATCACACAAAAACAGCAATCAGGGAACGGAACACAGTGTTTTCTGGGTAAATTTAACCCATTAAAAGCTGTGTCTTAACAGCTGGAAGCCCGTTTCACAGAACCACACCTTTAGGTGCCTAAAACAAAAACAAAAAATCAACAATAAATACAATTTAATACAATTGTAATAAATTACAATAAATACTCGTGAATAAGTAGAACAATTGCTTGCACATTTTCCCAGTACACAAACTGGTAGTCACACAGCCAACCAGTGGCTTCACTGGAAACCAGTTTAAGACCAATTGCTACATGAGACCTAAATGAACCAGCAGGCAGGTCTACATTTTCTTCCAATAGAGGGTAAGGCTACGTCGACTCTAGTTTTCCCTTTAACGGGCAGGTTTCTCCTGCTGAAATAAATCTATGGTTGTCAAAGTGGCGATCCTCTCCGTGGTCGAAGTCACCCGTTACGGGGACTCCCAAGAGTAACAATTAGCTGCTGGGGTCCTGTTAAGACCCCCCTCCCCCCCTCCATGCAGCGCTATCGCTGTAGCCTACGTAGGTGGCCTGCAGTCTATACTTGTGTGCTGATGTTTGCGCGGGTGTGTGTGGTAGAGCGAGTGAGAGAGTGACGGTGATTCTAGAGTCATGGTGAGAGAAACAGAGTGTCTCCCCGGTGCTTTCTGACCACGGAGAAGTTACCCCTCTCCTGGAGTTACGGGGACCCAGAGCGGGTTGTTAATCCAGTTTTGAGGAATCATCCCACAAGAAGGAGAAATACTTTAGAATATTCACTTTTTTTCAGATTTACACAACGCACAAGTTTAAAGTGTTTTTTTTTTTAACTCAGTGCTAGCTTATACAACAGTAGTTTCTTTTTTTAAATCTTTTCACTGTCACAGTCACTTAAAATAGTGTCGGTGTCACTGCGTACATCGGAGAAACAAAGCAGGTAGATTATAACATGCTAGTAGCTTTAATGTCTGAGCTCAGTCGGTGCGGAGACAGTCGTCTGTACGTTTTATCGCTTTATCGCCAGCGGAACACTTCCTCCAACTCCTCGTCTGCTCTGAACACGGGTTGAATTAGTTCAGTGTCACCTACACACACACACACACACACACACACTAAAATGTACTCCACATTGTGTGGGTTTCCTCCGGGTGCTCCGGTTTCTTCCCACCATAAAGACATACGTAGGTAACTGCTAGGTAACTAGGACTACGGTCGGAAATGAGCTGACTTACACTGGTGCATTTACAGAAATGTCGATTAACGTGCATTGTCCTAATCAAACACATAAAGCTACTAATCAATATCTATTGTAATTTGGGAATGTTGACATTATTTCATATTTAAAGCAGAAAAAAGAGGACAACATCACAGTACAGTGAGAGTTATGATCCTATTTGATATTCAAGTAGTCTCGCATGTCGTGCATTGTGCTAATCAAATAAATAAATCTACAAATAACTGAATTTACTTACAAATCTCATCGAGTTATCGTGTTGAGAGTGTCTCCAAAGTGTCAATGCTTAACCCTAGGCTTACTGCAGGCTTAAAGTTCAACTAAAGCACGTGTGAAACACGTTCAACCTGTCTAAGTCAACATGGTGGGGAACACTTTAAGAGTTTTCCAGCACGATCTGACGACGCACATCTAACGAACTTCCGCCCGTCTTGATAGAGAGCCTGGATAAGTAACCGGTAAGTCAGTAACGTTTTTACAGGCCCACCGACACATTCTCAAACAAAGCGCGTCGAAAAGCGATGCCGGTCAGGTGCCTTTGGCGTCATATTTAGACATGCTCGGTCGGGACTCTTGGCGTCACTTCACGACCGCTCTGTGATGTGTCTTTTCCACCGAGGCAGTTCTGGTGCTGGTTCGGAGTCCGGGCCAAATATCGGACCGGTTCTTTGCTTTTCCCACACAGATAAACCTGGTTCTGGGCCAAGAACACAGGTTCCAACTCAGCACCAACGTAGCGCTGGTCTAGAGATAAGAACCCGTTACGTCAGGTGCTGGGGGGGGGGGGGGGGGGGGGGGGCGGGGTTTTCATGACGTATTTTATGCTTCATCGCCTACAGGCCTTTCCTTTTTCTGCAGATGTTGTTTCTACTTTAGAGGTATCGGGGTGGTTGTTTTTTTACTGCTTTCTTACATGGTCATGCTTTTTTAATTTCTAATAATTATCAGGAAAAAATTGGAATATTTAATTGTAATATGGCCATTTTTAAAACCCCGGTTAGCTGTTAACCATAGAGAGCTGTTAATGTTAGCTTTGGACATGGATGGGAAACCAGAACCACCGTGGTCTGGGGAGGGAACCAACTGAATTTTTTTTTACTGGATTCCCATTACGTACTATACCTTTAAACTAGTTGGATTATTTCTTCAAGCCACTGCTCTATTGTGTCGAAGCAAACCCACATTTGCCTCACATAGGACGTACTGTATATATATATATATATATATTGAAATAATAAATAAAAAGCCCAATGTAACTTCCAGCCAAGACTTTGACATCATCTTTGTTTCATGTCCTGCGTGGACGCACAGTGTTGCAGCAACTAAAGATCCAGCTTGGTCGCGTCTCGGTACAACGTAGCGGTGCAGTGTCTCGGTGCAGCGTCGCGGTGAAGCGTCGCAGCGTCGCGGTGAAGCGTCGCAGCGTCGCGGTGAAGCGTTGCAGCGAAGCGTCGCAGCGTCGCGGTGAAGCTTCGAGAAGGAGCACCGCGCTGGTCACAGTGTCCCGAGCACCACGCCTGTCCTTCAACTTAAAACTGGTTACGAGAACCAAAGAAAGCAACAACAACAACATGTAATCTCTACCATATAAATAAACAAACTGACTGTCACTCTCACACACACACACACACACAATATACATGTAAAGTATGTGTATTAAATATTTAAATATCACACTTGGAAATTAGACAATTTAAATCATGATGCCAGATAATTGTCAGCAGCTAAGACATCTTCAAATCACTAGAAAGATCTACTTAAAGGACCATACCGGTGTTTTTTGCAAGTTTTACAAGTGAAATATTAAGTAAGGGCTACACAATATATCATTTTCTTATTGTCACCGCAACATCAACTGCCACAATAAACACATCGTGAACGATTTTTTGTGTTATTTAAAAGGTCACATGGCATGAAAATGTCCCTTTATGAAGTTATTTTACATCAACATGTGTCCCCCAGCCTGCCTATGTTCCCCCCAGTGGCTAGAAATGGTGACAGGTGTAAACCGAGCCCTGGGTATCCTGTTCTGCCTTTGAGAAAATGAAAGCTCAAATGGGCCGATCTGGAATCTTCCCCTAATGATGTCATAAGGGGAATGGTTACCTCCCCTTCCTCTGCTTTGCCCGCCCAGAGAATTTGACTCCACCATGAGAGAGAGACATCATGGCTTTCAAACGAGCAAAGTGACAGTTGGTCAAGGCAAAAAGTCCGATAGAGCATCCCAGGAGGCTCTGATTGGTCAGCAGCATGCGTCTGTCCAATCAGAGCTCCACTTGTTAAAAATTAAATTTTTTAACGGTTTATATGAAAGAGCTGTAAAAGATATACACACTCCAGACGTCGTAGAAACTGGCCGGAGTTGTGTTATCAACCCACAGTGAGCATAATATAAACTAGCTTAAGTCCCGCCCCCACCGGAGGGGAACACAACTCTCGGTTGACTGCGTATTGCGTGAAGGAGCCTCCGTCAACTCCGTCTGCGAGCAAACAACAGAAAACACAAAGCCTAAAGGCTGCTGTGTGGTGATATTCACTACCATCAACCCAAATAACCCACAGTTTAAGTTTTCAAGGGCTGCTCAACTGAAAAACTGAATTTTTCGAAGATAGTAGATACAGGGACGTGAGGAATCAGCAGGAACAACGGGAAGACGCTGAGATGCGTAACGCCCGATATTTGGTTTGCAGAGAGTGTTTTGTTGCCAAATAAAACACCTAAATGTCAATTATTGTTAACTACATTTCTGTCATTCTGTTAAGCTGATTTTGAGGATGTAACCGTGTTATAGTAGAAACGTGGATAACTCAGAAAGCTACAGTTGTATGTTTAAAGTGTCTTAGCTTGCTAACGTTAGCTTGCTAACAGCTAACTTGTCCTCTCTGGTAGACATAGGTTGCCCAAATAATCCCTTGACATGCTAAAATCTGATGTTTTTTAGCTAGCTAATAGGCCCTTGTTAGCGTTTCAGCCGTTAGTTGCTTGTTGTAGTGACGGTTGTTTTTCCCTACGGTGGGCGGGGCTTTCAGAGCATGACGCGTTGCGCTCGGTCTCAATGGATTACACGCAACTCTAGCAGGTTTCAATAGTCTCATTACTGAAATCCAAGCCAAACTGAAAAAAAATGGAAACCAACCGATGCTTTGAAGTTAATAAAATACATTTAAAAAATCTAGCAAACTGCAGCAAAAACAGTCTAATCATGCAAGGTATTTACGGTTGGTTTTAAATCGTCGAAAAACATGCAGAATCACTGGTAGGGTTGTTTAACTCTCCGGGAGTACAGTGACTCGGGTCCGTTTGCTGGTCGTTCATTTAACTCACTGACGGATAAATTCACTCGTTCACATCTGCCTTAAAAAAGATGGTCTGACTTCTAAGGAAAGGGCTCAAACAAACTAAAATAAAAACCTTCACTGATATAGTTTTTATAGCTTTTGGATGGTTCGCTCTTTGGAAAGACATAAATGAAAATTGAATAAACTAAAAATAACAAGAATTTAACACACTCCATCATTGATCTGGACAGTTTTCTGTTGACTTAAAGGGCCAGTTCACTTAAATTACTTTAAAAACAACGTGTATATAGCTTCAGTTTTATGTGAAGAGGTTTTGGAGATGTCTCTCTCTTTTACTTTTACAAAACCTGACAAATAAAACCAAAAGCATCTCCAAGTCTTTTTGTAATCCTGGTGAACAGATCCTTTAAAAAACACTCATACACAACCCGTCTATATCTCCAGTCATACTCACTAGTGTTCCCTTAAGGTCGCCATCTTTGTAGTCTCTTCTGGATCTTTTTCAGTGTTGTTTGGAGGGAACATGCAGGACGGGATAAAGGAGGATCTCTGTTGACAAACACACACATCGGGTGCTGATCGTCAGCGTCCCCTACGTAAAGGTTCAACGAGCAAACACAAAGTAGTGCCAGCGAGTGAGAGAGTGCCCAGGTAGTTCCCCCGCAGAGACGTCAGTTAGATGGTGCTTTCGGTGTGCCCGTGACTGATGGTGTGCACGTGTGGGTGTGCCAGGCTGTAGCTGGGCCTGCGGTGGCCCAGATAGTTCTGCTGCTCACTGAGCAGCGTGGTGGTCTCTCCCGGCCCGTTCTCCGGGCCGGGAGACGGCGGCTGCTGCTGGGCCTTGGAGGACAGGGTGGAGGTCAAAGTTGGGTGGGGGTTAAAAGTGCACGTGACTGCGCTCACGGCGGACGGAGACGCTTGGGAGACGGCGGTGTGGTTGCACGGAGGCGGCGCGGCTTGGGGCAGAGCGGCGCGGCTGCTCGGCGGAGGCTGAGTGGTGGACGGCGGGCGCCGTGCAGGAGGCGTGGCCAGCGGCAGTGGGACGCCCCGGGTCCCCGGCGGCGTCACGGGGGGCAGAGACACGGACGTGTCCAGGCGAGGGTGACTGCCGTCTGGAGACTGCGGCGTGCTGTCCAGCCTGGACGCCAGGAGACCGTTCTGGTACTGAGCACGAGTGATCTGAGGAGGACAAAACAACATCGATAAGACAATGTAAAGATATTTAAAGAAATATCTTTTGATCAAACTTACCTTTCTCTCGCATTACCAGACCTACCCCCACAGCACTGTGGAGGAAGGTCCGGTTACACAACAGATACATTCTGGGAGTAAAAATGTGACATATGTTTTTAACGTTATAACAAATCTGCAGTGATAAACTTTAGCTTGCTAGCTCTGCGGTTGCTCTTATTGTGAAGGGGCAAAGCCGCAGATTGGGCGCTTCAACGAGTCTCCTGCTTGTCAGTCTCATCCTGCCAATGCTTTTCCGTTGATGAGACAACCTTTGACCTGGACAACCTTTAAAAACACAACACCACAATAACACAAGCTAACTAACCGATGGAGGCAGCAGTAGAGCGGCAACTCCCTTGTTCTGCGAGGGAAAATGTCTATATTTTGTCAAAGGAGTCTGGTGGGAGGGAGCGGCCTCTAGCTAACCCAATAAGAGGGTTTGCCCCACGTTGGCTGAGTCCTGCAGCAGGCTGGGTTTGAAGCAGACCTACGGCCTTTTGCTGTGAGTCATCCCCCATCTTTCTCCCCCTTTCATTTCAATCCTTGATAATAAAAGGGAAAAGCCCCCCCAAAAAAGGAGTCTGGTTGCTCTGAAGAGAGCACAGATAACGGCTTCAGTTCCCCGTCGTAAAAGGCTGTCTGACAGCACGGTAAAGAGCTGAAAAAATTCAAAAATGGCGTCCAGCTAAACTGATATCAATGTTTTAGGTGTCTAGGTAACTGCTGCATGCTCTGTACTCTGGCTGCTTTCCAAACTGTTGTCGTGCCGACCAGCATCTACTATATCTCACACATTGACTATGAAGAAGTAGCTCATACAACCACAAAATAGCCAAAATATCACTTTAATGTATTGGACCTTTTACCTTTTAACCCTCGTGTTGTCTTCCCTGTGACCATGAAAAACATTTCCCCCTTAGCTCAACGTTTTTGTTGCTGTTTACAAAGTTTTTTAATGAAGTAATTTTTTGATTTTTTTCCCATGTATTTTGCCGCTTTTTCCAACATTTTTCACCCGTATTTCGAGTTCCTTTAATCCAGATATTTTAAAAAAACTTTGAGGACCCGAAGACAACATGAGGGTTAGGTCGAGCAGTTGTCTGACTGGTACTTGTGTACTGGTTGTTGTGTTTGCCTGTACTTCTTGTGTGTTTACTTGTTTGTGTGTTTTTTTTGTTTTTTTTTGCTGTTATTGAAGGAAATGTCCCCGTTGTGGGATGAATGAAGTATAATCTAATCTAATCCACTTGCCTTGACGAACTGCAGATCTGTGAGGGCTCGCACGCAGAAGTCCGGTATGTACTGGAAGGGGGTGCCGGGCATCTGGGTGACGCTGCCGCCGACGGAGCCGCTCTCCGGGGGGCGCTCGGCGCAGCTCAGAGACGCCGAGCGGTTGAGGTTGGCCCCGTGTGACGGAGATCGAAACTCTGAGGGATTGACAAGAGAACAGAGCGAGTCAGGGAGGGTGAGGAGGCAAGGAGAGCACAAAAAAAACAGAAACACTTTGACGTGAACTAAAGCCGGAAACACCGGGAAACAACGGGGGACAAAATGGCGTGAAAACAAGACGAGAGCGTGAAGTGAGGATGACATCACACATGTTAATGCTGACGTCGTGAGTTTGTGTCTGTGAGGGAAAGAATGCGACAAACGATGGCACATGCGATGAGGCCATGTGCCATCGTTTGAGCATTTTCGTGCCACAGCGAGACCGTCTGACATCAGAGGAGGAAGCTCTCTCATTGGCTGGTTTTAGTGATGTCATGGAGGGGGGACGTTAGGGGGCGGGATAACAGCCCTGTGGTCTTGGAAAGTTAAAGGACAAAGAGAGAGAGAGAGAGAGAGAGAGAGAGAGAGAGAGAGAGAGAGAGAGAAACAGTGATGATTCGTGTACTTGAGTTCAGTGTCGTGTAGAGGAGATTGAGTGCGAGGCACGGGAAGTATTTGTGCTTTAAAAGGAATAGTTCAACATTTTGGGAAATATTCTTGATGCAAAACTTTGGAGCTACAGCTCATTAGCTTAGCTTAGCTTAGCTTAGCATAAAGACTGGGAACAGCGAGCCTGGCTCTGTCAGAAGGGAAATCACCTCCAAAGCTCACTTATTCACACATATCTTGTTGTTGTTGTTGTTGTTTTATTGAGAGGGGAAGTCCCTCCCTTTCCGGTGTGTCCCACGGGACCTTATTTCGGAAAAATGTATGTACGGTAGAGATTTTTTTAAAGTAACGTTAAGTCCCGGTACGAGAAACAGTGTTTGAAGCTTCAGCAAAATTGAACTTAGAGACTTTGGGCTGTGTAATCCTACGTTTTTTCACAGTCTAATGCTATAACAATTTAATGACAAACTGCAAATTTCTTGACTTCCAAAATTATCTTTCAAATTGACGATCATCAGATGTGTAATTACTTCATTCAAAACATCATCTGTCTTCAAAAATATGGTCCCATGGTGCTATATTTATTCAAACATTTAACCTACATGTTACCTTTGGACAGAGCCAGGCTAGCTGTTTTCCAGTCTTCATGCTAAGCTAACTAGCTGTAGCTTTGTATTTGAAGATAATATCATCTAACTATCGGAAGGAAAGAAAGCAAATGAGCATATTTATCAAAATGTCAAACTATTCTTCTAACCAGAGGTCTACCGTCAGATCAGGTCTACAGGAGTTATGAATAACATCTGACCCCAGACCAGTGGTTAGAGGGGAGGCGGTGGTGACAGGGTTAGGAAGTAAAGGACGCTGCACCTCGAGCCCCATCCAGCAAGTTAGTCCGACTCTCTTCCCGCTGTAATGATCTGAGAGTTAATGATCCGCTGGTTCCCTGGAGGTAAACTCACCTGAGTTAGTGCAAAGCTGCAGCTACTGGTGGTTTCTACATTTACAGTACCAGCTGTTTACATATACATCTGCAGTACCGTACTCTAACTGTAAGATGCAATTACTTTCCACTGCACTTTAATTCGGATAGCTTCTGTCCAAACTTTATTTGTACTACCTTTAATCCATTGTTATACTGCTCATTTTAGCCTAACTTATTTTATATACATATATAAATCTGTTAAAATTCTGTCTATAATTATAGCCGTCTGTATATATATATATATATATATATATATATATTCATAGTACATACTCACCTGTAAACTCTGTAAACCATCAGTATATTATGTAAATTGTACATATCTGTAAAATTTCTACTTGTATTAATATCCACCTGTATATTATATTCAGTACATATCCAGCTGTAAATCTTGTTCACAATACTAGTTATCTATATATTATATTCAAAGGACAAATCTATCTGTAAAACTCTGTACTACTGTTTATAATAGTATTCATCTCTATATTTATTCAGTACATATCCATGTCCTGCACTTATGGACCAGTGTATATCCTGCACCTGCTGCTATTGCACTTCTGGTTAGACCCAAACAGCATTTCGTTGCCTTGTACCTGTGTAATGACGATAAAGATGAATTGAATCTAATCTAATCTCCTGTCATTACTCCATCTGCTTTAGAGCCGAAGCATTCAGACCGTCAATCGATTAGTCGACAGAAAGTTAACCAAGAGATGATTCAGTTTGAGTCATTCAACAAGCAAGGGAACCGCGTTATCTGAGAGGAAATTAGATATCTGTTGGTTTCTGACCGTTGGCTGTAGGAAACAAAACAATTTCAAGATTCTGGGAATTGATAATTTCCTTTTCCAAGATTTTGTTTTTTGAGTGTCACAGTACAAAAAAAACATCTTACAGTTTCAGTTTTCCTGCTGACGCAAATATATCTCGTAACTAACATTTAAACAACCAGAAAACATCTCTGCACACCTGCATGTGTAGCCCGTGCATGGGACGACTGAAGGGAAATTAAACAATATTTCACATTTGAGAACTTTGGCTTCTTTAGTTTTTAGTAAAGCTTGAACCCATTTCAACACTAGTGCAGAAACGTTTAAAATCCTACCAATCAAAAAGCTCAAACTATCCGTTAAGACCAGTCTGAATGTGGTGAAAGGGCCGTTACTGTTCAGGAAGAACAACTCTTACACACCGTCAACATGCAGCCCTCATCTAAGATTATTCCCTCCGGTTGTCTTTGGGTCAAATTTGACCCTTTTCCAAAACGTTTCAGAAGCGGGAAAAGTTGCCGAGTTGCCTCAAATCAATCTGAAGAAGTCCAAAGGACGGCGGTTTGTTCAAAAAGTCATAAAAGCGAACAAATAAACGATAAATTAAACATTGCTGTATGCTAAACTGCGTTTGTTACGGACCTGTACTTGCTGGATCCGGGCTCTGGGGATGGTGAAAATAAAATATAAATGGTGAAAAGGCTAAAAGAAGACCCCCCCTCCCTCCCCCTCCCTCCCTCCCTCCCTCCTCTGGCCCATGCGAGAGTTTACCTGGGAAACGAGAGAACAGAGAAAACCTCTTAAGAGAAAGACGTCGTGGAGGGGGGGACGCCACCGTTGGGGAGAGAGGGGGGGTGACGGCTAAGAGAGGAGGAGGAGGAGGAGGAGGAAGAAGGAGCAGAGAGAGAGATTTAGGTTTTATTTGTTTCAAATCCAAAATGCAGCGCTCTTAAGGGGTTTATTGCGCGCGTTCACATCACGATGATGATAAAAAAAGAAAGAAAAAAAGAGTGTTTTTATTCATTAGCTTATTTGACAGGGAACCACAAAACAGCGCCAAACCCACCAGGCACCATTTAAATTCAAATGTAATTTTATCAGCGTGAAACACACGTTACTCAAAGTCAACAGGAGCAAAAAAAACTCTTAACACCGTTGTGTCTTATCTTTCCACTGTTCCAACAACGACCACTCTGTCTGAGTCTGGTGGAGATATGCTGCTCTATACACGCTAAAAGTAGTAATTATTTACATGGAGTCTGGTGGAGATATGCTGCGCTATACATGCTAAAAGTAGTGATTATTTACATGGAGTCTGGTGGGTTTGGTGATGTTGATTTCGAGGCTGTTTCATGTTAACCTAAAAAGGATTTTACTCTTTAATTAAAAGGTCTATCTCTGTAGGAATCCTTTCCATAATGTTGTCGGACACTTAGAATAATAATCTGAGAACGTCAGCGGCAAAAACACAACTTTTAGCGGATGGAAATCAACGGTGCGCAATTGCCCTACATGGTTACACTGAAGACCGATTCACGGCTGCCGGTTACAACGTTCTCCCTCAATACTGGACCGACTTCAAAGATCTTTGTTCACATCAGTCACTAAGACACCAATGCATGAGGGTCCAAATTTAAAAAGAAAATTTAAAATTTAAAATTTTTTAAATTCTGAATCTCCATTTTAAATAAATCTGCAACTTCCTGATTGATCTTTCTAACTGAGAAATACTGGAGTTTAAAAACACACATCTGAGCGTTTCAGGATGAGAAATGATCACGTGTTTGACGCATACAGTTGACAGCGCACATGCACGCACGCACACACACACAGACACACACACACACACACACACGGAGCTGCATCATGTGCACGTGAAGCACAGACAGCTGGTCGTCCAGGAGGCCGAAACAGGTCCACAGGAAGGGAAAGGGGAGAGCAGAAGAAAAAGAAGAGATATTTGAATTAAGCAGTTTTGATGGTGAACCACTAGGGGGCCCCGGTGAGTCAGAGGGGCCCCACGGCGGCGGTGCTGCCGCCACATTGACACCCACCGGCTGCACACTGAGACTTCTCAGGTAGGCTTACATCACCCTACACACACAACCTTTTCTTTATCACATTAGAACTTGTTTAGACAACGTGGCCCGGTTAGCTCAGCCGGTAGAGTGGTCGCACATATATAGAGGTTTACTCCTCAAAGCAGCGGCTGCGGGTTCGATTCCGACCTGCGGCCCTTTGCTGCATGTCATTCCCCTTCTCTGTCCCCTTTCACGTCTTCATCTGGAATTAAAGAGATCTAAAATGCCCCAAAACATCATCTTAAAAAAAGGAAATTGTTAAGACACTACACACTTAGAACCTGTAGAGACGATTACAGAAGCATTGTAACTCTTGGTTTTAAATTAAAATGTTTAAATTTCTCATGATGGAAACCCTGTCACATGAGTGTATTTGAACAAACTGCAGCTAAACGTGTGAGCCTGTTGTGAAAATTAGAATAAATAATACTTTAAAAAAAAAGACAGAAACAGAGAGAGCTAATATTGTTTGTCACTGTGCAGCAAAAATGGTTTGGGGTGTATACTTATGCCCCTGTATTTTAACATAGGGGGGTGTATACTTATGCCCCCTGTATTTTGACATAGGGGGGTGTATACTTATGCCCCTGTATTTTAACATAGGGGGTGTATACTTATGCCCCTGTATTTTAACATAGGGGGGTGTTTACTTATGCCCCTGTATTTTAACATAGGGGGGTGTTTACTTATGCCCCTGCATTTTAACATAGGGGGGTGTTTACTTATGCCCCTGTATTTTAACATAGGGGGGTGTTTACTTATGCCCCTGCATTTTAACATAGGGGGTGTTTACTTATGCCCCTGTATTTTAACATAGGGGTGGGAGTGTGTATGTGTGTGTGTGTGTGTTGTCTCACCCAGTGTTGGTGAGCTCAGAGCCATGACTCCATAGTAAGAGAACGGGCCGGTTTCAAACTTCATGTTTTCATTTCCAGCTTCCACTTCCACTCGTCCCTGAAACACACAGAGGACATTTTGTTAAAGGACATTATCTGACGTGGTTTGTGTGTGTGTGTGTGTGTGTGTGTGTGTGTGTGTGTGTGTGTGTGTGTGTGTGGTCTGCTGTTCAAAATCCAGTAGTCTTCTCCTGTGACAGGTAACAGAAACACTTTGACGTCCGCTAAATATTACATTATACACACACACACACACACACACACACACACACCGAAAAGGAACGCCAACTCAACTGGGCCCAGAACCAGGTCCAGAACCAGAACCACAAATAAGTGACAGTAAATCGTGTCTTTTGGATGACATCACACTGAGCGTGATGCTCGCTGCTGTCGGAGCTGTGAGTAGCAGTTGCCTGAAAAAAGCAGCCGGCGGTAGACAATAACGTTATTTTTAGTTTCATTAAAAAATCCCCAAATTCACCAATATGGGTTATTATGTTGCTCTTTTGTCACAACACCTGCTGTTGCCATTTGTCAGTTTGATATTTACATATTTTTCATATTTTTTAGATATTTAGATATTAGCGAGCCCGAGCGGTTAACTGTAAAATAGTGGAATGGTTTCATTTCCTCCAAACTCATCACAATAAAAGCCAACCTCCCTCCCCAATTTTTTTTAAAATATTAATAATAATAATCTTGGGAACGTCAGCGGCAAAAACACAACTTTTCGTGGATGGAAATCAACGATGCGTAATTGCCCTACATGATTACACTGAAGACCGCTTCACGGCAGCCGGTTACAACGTTCTCCCTCAATACTGGACCAACTTCAAAGATCTTTGTCCACATCAGTCACTAAGACACCAACGCATGAGAAAATAGGGTCCAAGTTAAAAAAAAAAAACTAAATTTAAAATTTATATTCTGAATCTCCATTTAAAAAAAAAAAAAAGTAAGATTATTTTTAGGCCTTCGACAGTACAGCTGAAGAAATGAAAGGAGAGAGAGAGAGAGAGAGAGAGAGAGAGAGGGAGGGAGAGAGAGAGAGAGAGAGAGA
>NC_048422.1:23341123-23343678 GCF_013103735.1 Etheostoma cragini | reverse complement strand
AGAGAGTGAGAGAAAGAGAGAGAGAGAGAGAGAGAGAGAGAGGGGCAATGACATGCAGCAAAGGACAAAATCCAACAAGCCACATTCCAGCCAATCACTGACAAGACGGTCTGGGGAGGTCATCAGGATTTAGTGAGAACTCATAAACAACTAAACCAATGTTAGGGAAATCTGTTTATGTTTTTTTTTTTTTTCCATGTATATTGGCCGATATATCGGCATATCGGATTTTTAAAATAACCTAATTTTGGTGTCAGTCGGGCTCTACTTTATACACAAGGACGACCAGATGAACAGTTCCAGGTCCTGGTGCAGATTAAGAGATTTACTGGTCCCTCCTCTTCGCCCTTTAACTCTCTGCTGTCTCTTTCCCTCCTTATGCTCGGCTGTTTCTCTTCTCATCAGCTTTTCTCCCCCCCCATCTTCCTTAACCCTTCCATCCCCCCCCCCGTCTTATGTAAGAGGATCTATTAGCGCGGGCCCCTCTGAGACAGAAAGGCACGGCTTCATTTGGAGATTCAGCGGTTCGCAAACGTTTGTTTTCAACATTGTTTATGTTGTTTCCTTGAAGCAAAGTAACACGCTGACCAGCGTAAGAAAAGAAAGTCTAAATGAAGGAGGGACACTACAGTCTAATCTACAAGTCAAATGTTTAGAATACATCACTTAATTCACCACAATTATTTTAGGATTCATGCATGACATATTTCAAATTTTTTTAAATTATACCAACCTAATTATTTCCCCATCGAGCATGAACCCAAACAGCCAAACAGCTAAAAGGCATTCATGCCCTGAAGGCAACGTTGGGGTTAAGGACACTTTCCCCCCTCGGATTCTATCCGGTTGGTCTGGGAATTGAACCAACAACCTCCCGCTCACAAGCTCACTTCTCTAACCTTATTTCCATTACAAGTGCTTACTTTTTCAATATTATTCACGGTCACAGGTGAATATATAACTTATATTATGGTTACCTGCTTTTGCTTTATTACTTTAATTACATATTCAATTTAATTTTAACGTCACTCTCTGACACTGCAATGTTGTTTTCTTGTACTATGGCAACCGCACTTTACTTTACAAAAACTTTTATTTGACGCGACTTTACTTCCGTCTACCTTCTGCTCATTGGCTGTTGTTTGCCTGTTTGTTTGTTTGTGTGTTTACTTGTTTGTTTGTTTTGCTTTCATTGTAGAAAATGCTGCTGTAACAAGGTAATTTCCCCGCTGTGGGATGAATAAAGTATCATCTAATCTAATCTAATCTAATCTAACCTTTAGGCCACCACTGTGTTTGTTGGACTCGTGTTAGTATCACTGTAAGCTACAGAGCGTTGTTTCAGCCGCCTCCATGAGGAATTCGAAGCAACAACAACAACAACAACAACACTGTCGGCGCAGCCACATGATACAAGCCTTCCGTGAAATAAACAAATAATTTGGCAAAATCTCACGTATCGCCTGCGTTTCTCCAAAGTAGAAGACGACATTGGAATTGGGAACACAAATATGGCGGCAGCGGGCGACTTTAACAGGGCTCGGAGCGGGCGCCAAAAATAGACGGCAGGTCCCGGGATTCTACCAACAGTCCTATACTAGCATATTTAGAGCGATCAAGATTAATGCAAAAATTGGCCAGAATACTCCTTTAAGTCGGGCGTGTCTTTAAGGGTTGAGGAGTTAAGCACCTGCATGCGAGCCAACACTGACGCACTGACCCAGTCTGAACTGTGTGATGTCTAATCTCACTTCATTATGACCCGTTTACCAGCCGCCACTCTCACGCCATCTTTCAACTCGCTTCAATCAGAATTAGCTTTATTTGTCAGGTACGAGGACACATACGAGGAATATTGCTTTGGATCGTATTGCTCACAATACGCTTGCACATACAAAAACAATATATACACCCTAATATATACTCACTAATATATACTCCCTAATGAGCATGTCTGTGTGTGTGTGTATTTCAGGCCTGTGTGTGATTAATAACAAAAGTGTAAACAGAGTGTAAATTGTAATTTCCCCACTGGGGATCAATAAATAGTATCAATTAAATTAAATTAATTATATATACTCACTATTAACAGAAACAATTTCGACAGGTTGAGCCAATAGTGAATAGTGAAGAGTGCAAAGTATGCAGGAGTAACTTATAATTATGATGTTTATTATTTTAATTATAAAGCAGGAACTGGTTAACACTGCATCACGAGCACTTCCACTTTTGGTACTTTGGTAGTAAATTAGGGCGATTAGTCTGTCGATATTTTTTAACATGAATGGATGAGTTGTTTGATCTCTAAAAAATGTGAAAATAGTGGATCAGTGTTTCCCAAAAAGCCCGAGATGACGTCCTCAAATGTCTCGTTTTGTCCACAACTCAAAGATCTTCAGTTTACTGTCACAGAGGAGAGAAGAAACTAGAAAATATGCACATTTAACAAGCTGGAATCAGACGTTTTGAAGTTTTACTAAGTAAAAAATGTCTTTTTCCAGAACTTTAAGCCTTTATTTATTTAGGACAGCTGAAGACATGAGGGGGGGGGGGGG
>NC_048422.1:23339208-23341023 GCF_013103735.1 Etheostoma cragini | reverse complement strand
TTAGGGTGAGGGATAAGGTTAGGCATTTAGGTTTGATGGTTAAGGTTAGGGTTAGGGGCTAGGGAATGCATTATGTCAGTGACTGGTCCCCACAAAGATAGCCAGACACGACTGTGTGTGGCGTGTGTGTGTGTGCGTGCATGCGTGCGTGCGTGTGTGTGTGTACCTGCAGAATGAGGACGAAGTAGTCCACAGGCTTGCCTCTCTGGTAGATGAAGTGCAGCGGCGAGCGCTTGTCGTTCTCGTTGAACTTGAGCTCCTGGATGACGTCGGGGTGTCGCAGGATCCTCAGCAGGACCTTCTCCGTGACCTGGAACGGGCTGAACAGGTTCACCTCTTGGGGACAAAACCACAGCGTCATGACCACCGTCATTCTTTATTTCAAAAAGCCGAATATTTTGCTTTATAAAAGCAAAAAGACCAGCAATGGAAGTAGTATTCAGATCCTTTTCTTAAGTAAAAGTACTCATACCACACTGTAAAAAGACTCTACAAGTCAAAGTCCTGCATTGTTTAAGTAAAAGTACTAATACCACTGTAAAAAATACTCTGTTACAAGTCAAGGTCCTGCATTGTTACTTAAGTAAAAGTACTAAGACCACACTGTAAAAATTACTCTGTTACAAGTCAAAGTCCTGCATTGTTTCTTAAGTAAAAGTACTAAGACCACACTGTAAAAAATACTCTGTTACAAGTCAAGGTTCTGCATTGTTACTTAAGTAAAAGTACTAATACCACACTGTAAAAAGTACTCTGTTACAAGTCAAGGTCCTGCATTGTTACTTAAGTAAAAGTACTAAGACCACACTGTAAAAAGTACTCTGTTACAAGTCAAGGTCCTGCATTGTTTCTTAAGTAAAAGTACTAAGACCACACTGTAAAAAATACTCTGTTACAAGTAAAGGTTCTGCATTGTTACTTAAGTAAAAGTACTAATACCACACTGTAAAAAGACTCTACAAGTCAAAGTCCTGCATTGTTTCTTAAGTAAAAGTACTAATACCACACTGTAAAAAATACTCTGTTACAAGTCAAGGTCCTGCATTGTTACTTAAGTAAAAGTACTAATACCACACTGTAAAAAATACTCTGCTATAAGTCAAAGTCCTGCATTGGAAATGGTGCTTAAGTAAAAGTATGTAAGTATCATCAGGAAAATGTACTTTAAGTATTAAAAGTAAAAGTACTCAAAGCAGAGAAATCCTCCCATTTTGGGAGGGGGGGGGTGTAAAGGATCCAAACGGTCTCATCATCTCAGCTGGACCTGTAGCCGTTATATTGTTGCTAGGTTACTTTATAATAAAACATCAGATTTTATAAACTACATGTGTTCTGTGTAAAAATACTAATGTGTAAAGTAACTAGTAACTAAAGTAACTAGTAACTAAAGCTGACAGATAAATATAGTGGAGTAAAATGTAGAATATTTCTCTCTGAGATGTAGAGCAGTAGAAGTAGAAAGTGGCATGAAAAGAAAAGACTCAAGTACAAGTACCTCAACATCTGGACTTCAATAGAGTACAGGAGTAAATGTACTTAGTTACATAAAAAATACTGACTATAAATGGCTTACAATGTCCAGTCCCAAGCCTTTAATCCTGAGGGCCTGACACCCAAAACCAGATTATTTTTACCATCCATGTTGTCATTATTGATAAGAAAAATGATCTGTTAACTCAGTAAATACATTTAATCCCTCTGTGTTATGTTTTTCACATCAGTTTGATTTTCTGTTGGAATAACCCTAATTTTTTATTTTTTATTCAGGCCATAAATGCACACCAAGGTGTCTCTGCAGCCCCCCCCCCCCCCCCC
>NC_048422.1:23338526-23338948 GCF_013103735.1 Etheostoma cragini | reverse complement strand
AGAGAGAGAGAGAGAGAGAGAGAGAGAGAGAGAGAGAGAGAAAAGTGGATGGAGATGGAGACAAGACTCATTCACAAAAGAGATCAAAGCAAAACGAAAAAAATATATGTAAAAAGCACTTTCTCCTCACCGCTGTCACACCAAATGCATGCTTTTGGGGGGGAAATGTTGGGTCTTTGTAAATTACAGAATGTGGTCTAGACCTACTCCAGATGTAAAGGGTCCTGAAAACTTCTGTTATGATTTCACACTATAAATAAAATAGATAAAAAAATCAATAAAAAATACAGAGCATAACAAATTTTGCCTTGTGTGTGTGTGGATCCCATGCTGGAGGAGCTCAGACAAGGGGAAGGTGTAGTTGTGTGTGTGTGTGTGTGTGTGTGTGTGTGTGTGTGTGTGTGTGTGTGTGAGTGTGTGTG
>NC_048422.1:23337083-23338235 GCF_013103735.1 Etheostoma cragini | reverse complement strand
GACGTCCTCCAGCGTGACCAATCCCAGCACCTCGTAGAAAGGGTCGCCCTCCCCCTCGTTGTTCACCTTCTGGACGATGGCCAGGTGGGATTTACCTGGAGAGGAGCGCAGGGGGAGGGAGGGGGAGAGAGAAGAGAGAGAGATCAGCTGTTGGACTACAACCAGGATGCATGAGTGCACTGCTGAAAAATTAGTTTATATCCCCAAGAAAAGAACTGTCGGAAAAGTAGGGCAGCATCAAAGTTTTACTGAAGCTGCTGCTTCCTAAACGTCAGCTTCAAACCCATTCGGCTCCAGTGAAAACATCCTTTGTTGTTTTTCTATTTCGGAGCTGCAGCGATGCTGCTCTTCAGTGGATTTATCCCGCCGACTGCTGGGAGGACAGATCGGTGCCTTAATATAGCCCCAGACTGCACTAAGAGCATTGCAGAGAGAAGAGCTGGAAGACCTGCCAACACAGAGATAAAGAGGAAGGGGGGGGGGGGCTGAGAAGAAAGAGAAACAGATTAATCCTCGTTAAAAACCATAGCAACGTTTTTGTTTGCTCACACTGGCTGCAGGTCTGCAGCCCGGTGTGCTAACAGACATCAGAGAGCAGAGAGTTACATAACGGCTCCAGTCCCCTGCCATGAAGAGCAGCTGACAGCAAGGTAGAGCTGTGAGATTTAAAAATAGAGGATCTGCTGCGAAAAAAGAACAACAAACATGTCGACCGCACAAAGGCCCAAAAAAGAAGCGCAGAATGCAAAATATATGCATTCTAGTTCAGACACTGGAGGCTTGACTGGGACTCTCGCTCAGAGACTTGGTCTCTCGCTCAGAGACTTGAGATGAGACTTTGTCTCTAGCTCAGAGACTTGAGATGAGACTTTGTCTCTAGCTCAGAGACTTGAGATGAGACTTGGACTCTAGCTCAGAGACTTGAGACTTGGACTCTAGCTCAGAGACTTGAGACTTGGACTCTAGCTCAGAGACTTGAGACTTGGACTCTAGCTCAGAGACTTCAGACTTGGACTATAGCTCAGAGACTGGAGACTTGGACTCTAGCTCAGAGATTTCAGACTTGGACTATAACTCAGAGACTTCAGACTTGGACTCTAGCTCAGAGACTTCAGACTTGGACTCTAGCTCAGAGACTTCAGACTTGGACTC
>NC_048422.1:23333787-23336983 GCF_013103735.1 Etheostoma cragini | reverse complement strand
GCTCAGAGACTTGAGACTTGGACTCTAGCTCAGAGACTTGAGACTTGGACTCTAGCTCAGAGACTTCAGACTTGGACTCTAGCTCAGAGATTTCAGACTTGGACTCTAGCTCAGAGACTTGAGACTTGGACTCTAGCTCAGAGACTTCAGACTTGGACTATAGCTCAGAGACTGGAGACTTGGACTCTAGCTCAGAGACTTCAGACTTGGACTCTAGCGCAGAGATTTCAGACTTGGACTCTAGCTCAGAGACTGGAGACTTGGACTCTAGCTCAGAGACTTGAGATGAGACTTGGGCTTCTCCTGCTCCAGATTTCCACCGTGGTCAGACAGAGCACGGAGACAACAGCTGTTTCAGTCCGCACGTTTTTATCAGAGCTGTCACATGACACGGCGAACGCTCTGCAGAACCAAACATCACGCTATACGAGCATCTCTGGTTCTTAATGACTTGCCTCTAAAAATAAAGGCGACATGTAATTAAACTAAAACAGCATTTTGTTTCTAAATGCTGCACATGAGATGTTTTCTCCATGTTCATGGGTTTTCTTACGTCGCAGTGTGTCGAGCTCTCAGCTCCACCGTCCTCCTGCATGGTGACCTCAGCCGCCGTCACGACTAAACACAGACCCAGGCTGACATGTTGACTTACGTCTCCATCATCATCATCATCATCATCATCATCATCATCATCAGCTGCTGCTGACAGCAGAACACACTGACCTCTAAACTGTCTCAGTCCCCCACAGGAAGGTCAGAGGACGCTGTCAAAACACAGGACAGATTTTGCATTCTCTAATTTGTGCAACTCCCTTGTGTTGTCTTCCCAACAATGTTTTTAACTTTTTCCTCACGTTTTTGTCCCTTGACGTTTTCAACACTACGTAACACTAACTTATCAACTTCAGTTTTACAGTTATTTTGGGAATTTATGGTCAATAAACCTCATTTATAGGAAATGATGATGATGACCTAATGTTTGAGTTAGAAAAGCAGAAATTAGGAATTATTGAGACTAAAATTAAAGGAATGGATGTTGATGATAATCACAGACTGGAATATGTCAACTTTTACTCAATACTATTTCAAAAACACTTCCATTTGTTTTACAATGCTATAAAATGGAATAAGACGCCCCAAAATTAGTGAAAGTAGAGATTTGTACTTGGCAAAGAGCGTTGGGTGGAATCAATCATGTTATTTTGGGGAATTAAGAAGAACATTGATATAGGACAACATGAGGACAACATGAGGACCACATGAGGACAACATGAGGACAACATGGGGACAACATGAGGACAACATGGGGACAACATGGGGACAACATGAGGACAACATGAGGGCAACATGAAGACAACATGAGGACAACATGAGGGTTACTGTGCATGATTTAAGGAAGCTTGGAAAGGACGAAAACAAGACATGTGAAGACACCACCTCGGGGTCCGGGCAAGACATGAGGAGGTGTATTTCTCTGACACCTATAAATTGTAAGAACGTCTGTCTGTCTGTCTCTCGAATAGTGATCGACCGATCTCTTAGTGCCGATACCGACTGGTTTCCCATCAGCCTTAGCCGATGACCGATTCAGGCTGCTGATTTTCTTGAGCCGGTATTTGGAGCCGATTCCGCTTTTGCTCCCTCAGTTTACACATCAAAGAAATGTAAATCCTGCCACACTGGCTTTGTTTTGGGAATCAGCTCTGCCGTTTCTTTAAAAATAATAACCAAAAACACAGATCAGTGTCGCTTCTGCACTCATCTCACTTTCATATCACCATAATGATGCGTGCAATGTGCATCATGTGGACGAGTGCACGGCAGACGGTTAACCCTGCAAGGTTAAAAAGGCTTTCATCTGCATCTGCACCTCGGCCTTAGTGATGCAATGCTCGCTGAAATATTATAAGACAGATGTAATGAGGTCATCACTAAATGTCCTCTGTCAACAGTAGAGTTGGGCGATTACCGTGACTAATTAAAAATGATGACGTAAGACGGCAACAACCAATCTCTCTCATCCTTGCCTCCTATACAAGTGCAATGCATTTTTTATAATGACGTACTGAAACTGATACGATTGCTATTTTTAAGACGACGTGATATACCATATTACCTCCAGACCCTTCGTCAACACATTTAATTAATAACTTAAGAAAACAATAGACCTGAAAAGACTGCCGTGGTGCTAGTGGTGGACGGGCAGCTTACACTGTTAAACACAGCTTACGTTTTACAGACCACAAAGGCTTTAAAAAAAGTTCACTTTAATGATTTACTCCCATCACCTCTCGTCCAATCAGAGTGAGGTGGTGTTTTTTTGCAATATATGAGATGTGGAAGTAGACACCACACTGTCACTATCCCCCCCCTCACCGAGGAAACCCATTTCGGCCGCTTGTACGCTGATCTCTAACAGAATAGATGAATCAGCACAGCTTCATACATCTGATGAAGATAATCAAGCTGCTGTGCTTAACGGGATGTTGGCTGCTTTAAAAATGTGACGAAAAGCATCCGATATCATGAAAAATTGCCTCGTCATCATCCGATTAAGCTTCAACTCTCCTGCAGCGCTCCGTTGTTGTGACACAGGCTTCGTATTCAAGGTGTGGATGTCAGCGCTGAGATTTCCAGCGCTAATCCCGTGCGCCTGAACTCGCACACTTTCATCCCATCAAACGCATGAACACAGCGGCTGATTTCAGCGATTAGCTCTTCATGTCAGAGTGAAATGGACAGGGGATAAAACCTGCAGCCAGGCGCGATGAAACTGGGATGCAGCCAATCCAGTAAATAGCCTGGGCCGCAACCAACGGCTCATTTCCTCCTCGATAGTTAATCTGTTAGTTGTTTCTTCTGTGAAATGTTATAAAATGGTGAAAAATGTCTAAGATGACGTCCCTTAAATGTCTCGTTTTGTCCACAACTCAAATATATTCAGATTACTGTCACAGAGGAGAGAAGAAACTAGAAGATATTCACATATAACAAGCTGGAATGGGAAAAAGGACTCAAAAGGCCCCCTAACCCTCTAACAGCCATTTTTGGTATTTCCTATTACACAGACCTCCTGAGAGCTGACAGTGACTGATGACAACTTCCTGTTTCAGAACACGTGTCTCGCCAGGAGACAAGCGTGTGTAAATAGGCTGCCATGTTCCAGTCGTCAATATATCTGATCAATACAGAGAGG
>NC_048422.1:23330768-23333687 GCF_013103735.1 Etheostoma cragini | reverse complement strand
CCCCCCCCACACCCCCCCACCTTTCTTGAACTCCTCCAGCATGGCGTCCAGTTTGGTGTCGTGGAACACAAAGTGCACCGGGTGGTTGTAGAACTTGGTGATGGTCTTCAGGGTGGTGCAGTCGTCCGGGTCCACGAAGGCCAGGTCCTTCACGTACAGGATGTCCACGATGTTGGACCGCTCGTCGTCGTACACGGGGATGCGCGTGTAGCCGCTCTCCATGATCTCAGACATGGTGTTGAAGTCCAGGACCGCGTCGGCCTGGATCATGAAGCAGTGGTCCGTGGGGGTCATCACGTCCTCCACCGTCTTGTTCCGCAGCTCCAGGGCGCCCTGGATCATGTTCAGCTCCTCCTTCACCAGGTCGTTGTAGGGCTCCGTCACCTGCAGGGTGGAGGCAGGGAAGCTGTCCGTTTAATAACACTAATCACAACAACAACAACAACATATTATCTGTATGCATATTTGACTGTAATTATCTAACAGGATTCATGTTTTTTTAGGGTTCATTTTCCTTTTTCTGGCTTTATTCACTTTATTTTAAAAGGAAACCAAACATCTGGTTTTCCTTTGCATGTCTTTTTTGATTTAATGTCTCTTAAATGTATCATTGTTGTGCTAAATAAATCAAAAGCAGGGTTAATAATAACAAAAAACAAACAATAAGTGTTTAAATTAAATCAGGGTTGCTCAAATACACACACACACACACTCACACTCACCTTTTTCAAGTGTTTTTCCATCAAATCCCCACAATAAAAACTTAAAGAAAGTAAATGTACTAATAATTAAAGCTGTAACAATTACACATGTTGCTGTACAATTAATTGTTTTAGCAATAATTGGGATTATAACAATATAATTTTGAGAATGGGTTGTCTTTCATATTTTTTGAGAGGGATAAATGTACCTCTTCTAAATATTAAGGGGGGGGGGGGGGGGGGGGGGGGGGGGGGGGGGGGGGCATGTACTTCACTGCATCCCCCCAAAATCTACGCCTATGAATGAGCAGAGGCTAAATTTAACTTTTTTGTCCACCAGCCTTGAAATGTCTCATGAAAGTTAAAACTTTACCAGCCACTCAATAGATAATCATGGATTAATGGCTGGAGTGGGGAGTGTGGAGTTGGGTTGGGAACCAGAGGGTTGCGGGTTCAAGTCCCCATGCGGACCAAAGAATGGTCTGGAGCAGGTATATATTAGTGTGTATATATTAGTGTGTATATTTTTTGTTTTAGTTGTTTTTGTGTGTGTGAGCACAGTGCGAGCAACAATGCTCCAAAGAAAAATTCCTCGTATGTGTCCTAATACCTGGCGAATAAAGCTGATTCTAAGAGGGACAAATTCACCTCTTGGGCACTGCCAAGGTGCTCTTGAGCAAGGCACCTGACACCCCAAGTGCTCGGGGCGCCCTTCCAGCATAGATACTGAGCCGTGTGTGTGTAATAAGTGTTTTTTAATAAGTACATTATGATTTTTACCAGTCCCTGGCGTATTTTACCAGCATTCGGCTGTTAATTTTGGTCCTGCCTCTGTACGAGTAACTAGGCCTACTTCTTTAGAGAGAGAGATGGGGGATGACACGCAGCAAAGGGCCCTGGGCGGGATTCGAACCCGCGCCTTTGCAAGGGTCTCAGCCTCCATGGGGCGCACGCTCTTCCTGGGTGACCTAGGGGGTAAATAATGAACTTATCGCAGCACTGACCTTCAGCATCCCCACCAGCTTCTCCCGGTTGTACACGATCCCGATCTCCTCGCCCAGCATGAAGTCCAGCAGCTTGCTGACGGGGAAGGACACCGGGAACGTGAGGAACATGAAGAACTTCGTCACCAGGATGGTGTCGGCTCCCACGGCGAGTCCGTGGCGGGAGCACAGCGCCTGGGGGACAATCTCCCCGAAAATCACAATCCCCACGGTGGAAGCCACCACGGCCCCCAAACCGGACCCGGTGAGGTCGTCGAGCAGAATGGTGAGCGTGGTGTTCACCAGGACGTTGCCCAGCAGCAGAGAACAGAGGAGATAGTTCCCTTTGCTGCGGATGGGTTCGATCTTTCGGGCGTACTTCTTCTCCTTCTCGGTGCCGCAGCTCTGCACGATGCGCAGCTCCATGGGGTCCAGCGCCATCAGCCCGAGGTTCAACCCGCTGAACATGCCGGAGAGCACGAGCAGGCAGGCGATGAGGATGGCCTGGAGCCAGATGGGCAGCAGGGACTTCTTCTCCTCCAGCACCAGCAGCCTGCCATCACTGTCCCCCAGCAGCACCCACCTGCTCCCGTCCGCGCTCCGCGTGCACAGGGCGTACTCCTTCATCGGCTCGCTCTTGCGGAGCGGCTTAACGTGAACCGTAAGTAGCCCCGACGTGCCTCGACTTGTGACGTTCATGAAGGTCCCGACGCTGATGTCCTTCGTGAAATCAACACAAGTCCTATCCGGCGGCTCCATCGTGCCGCTGCCGCTCCCCCTCGCCGCCGCCGCCGCCGCCACCGCGTCCTCTTCCTCCTCCTCGCCGCCTTCGCCGCCGTCCGACAGCTCCGTGAAGCGGATTTGCGTCCAGGCGCCCGAGTGGAGCTGCACCCCGTAAAACCGGAGCTGCACGGAGCTCTCCTCAGTCACCTGGATGACACCATCGTCATTGGTGCCGGACGGCTTGTCGCTCCTCTCCAGCCGCATGCCGAGCACCTGGCTGCCGCCCCCGCCGCCCCCGGACGCCGCCGCCGCCGCCGCCGCCGCCACCGCCGCCGCCGTCGTCTCCGTGCGGCCGCCGACCGCGCTCCACAGGAATATGATGACAGTGAGAGTGTAGCCCTGCTGCCCGCTCCATTCTGTCGCCATGTTTGTTTCACTGCTCGGCGACCCGGGCTGACGTCATTTACTCATGTCCGAGAAGCTCCGCCCCCCCCCCGCTGCCCCATCACACA
>NC_048422.1:23329592-23330668 GCF_013103735.1 Etheostoma cragini | reverse complement strand
TGTGCCCTGCTACACCCTATAATACCCTGCTATGTCCTGCTACACCGTGTAACGTCCTGCAGTGCCCTGCTACACCCTATAATACCCTGCTACACCTTGTAACGCCCTGCTACCCCATGAACTACTATAACTACTATTTCTAGTCACTGTTCCACTATCTTTATTGAGACTGTTATCTCCACTGTTCACCCCCCCCCCCCCCCCCCCCCCAACCCCAACCGGCCCCGTCAGACTCCACCTACCGAGAGCCTGGGTCTGTCCCAGGTTTCTCCCTAGAAAGTAAATGCTTGCTCTTGGGTTTAATTACAGAGTGTGGTCCAGACCGGCTCCCTCTGTAAAGGTCTCGAGATAACTCTTGTTATGATTTGATGCTAAAAATATAACTAAAATAATTTGTTCTTGCACAAAATGATTTATTATATAAAATCCTCAGATCAGAAGAGAGCGTGAGGAGTGGATGTGTAACATTTAAATTATCATCTGATGTCTTTATTAACTTACAATACTAATAATTAAGAACTACTTCCTGGTTTCTTAGCAGCGTTTTGACCACCAGGCGGCGCTGAGGGAGACACTGCTTTATGTTGTATTACATAACTAAATATTAGGACCTAATTAAGATGGCTAAGAATTATTAAAAAGAGAAAAATGAAAGTTTATTGTGGGGATTTGATGGAAAAACGCTTGAAAAAGGTGAGTGTGTGTGTGTATTTGAGCAACCATGATTTAATTCAAACACTTATTGTTAAAGTTGTTATTAACCATACATTTGATTTATTTAGCACAACAATGATACATTTAGGAGACATTGAATAAAAATGACATGCAAAAGCAAACCGGATGTTTGGTTCCTTACAATTTTAAAATAAAGTGAATAAAGCCAGAAAAAGTAAAAAATAACCCTAAAAAAACATGAATCATGTTAGATAATTTATACAGTAAAATATGCATACAGATCATATGTTATTATTATTATTATTGTGATTAGTGTTATTAAACAGACAGCTTCCATCCAGCAGGCCGGGCTCGGTGCCAGAGGGATGCAGGATGGTGCAGGGGAGGGGGGGGGGGGGGGG
>NC_048422.1:23321813-23329492 GCF_013103735.1 Etheostoma cragini | reverse complement strand
GGGCGTAGCAGAGCGTAGCAGGGTGTAGCAGGACGTAGCAGGGTGTAGTAGGGTGTAGTAGGGCGTAGCAGAGCGTAGCAGGGTGTAGCAGGACGTAGCAGGGTGTAGTAGGGCGTAGCAGGGCGTAGCAGAGCGTAGCAGGGTGTAGCAGGACGTAGCAGGGTGTAGCAGGGCGCGGAGCAGGCACACAGCGACAGCCTCAACCATGATTTAGATGCCACCCTAAGGAAAACAGCTGGTCAAAAAAACACAAGGACTCCGGGGATAAGATCCTCAGAGGTTAACGTTCTCTGGTTCTAAACAAGTTTTTCTAAAAAGTAACATTCTTGATCTTCTTTGTCGTCCTGAATTGTCACAAATTGTAAATCTCTACATCATCACGTGGATTATCTGGCGACAACAACCCAGCCTCTTTGATGCGAGAACATTGATCCAGGTGTCACTGATTAGTGTAAGTCTGAGGGATCCGGGTCCTGGATCAGTCTCCTGGGCTGCGTGGACTCTGTCCTGGATCAGTCTCCTGGGCTGCGTGGACTCTGTCCGTCCGGAGGAGGAAGAACCTCCACCTTGTAGCTCACCCTCTTGGACTGCAGGATGCTGTAGCTGTTGTCAAAACACAGCACGTCTGCACACAGGGAAGAACACGGCGGTTAAAGGGACTTTATGCAACTTTTTAATGTTTCTGAAGCTCATTTTTCTAACAAAGATCTTTTTTTAAGGTTATTTTTGGGGCGTTTTTAGGCCTTTATTTGACAAGACAGTTGAACACATGACAGCGGAGAGAGAGGAATGACATGCAGCAAAGGGCCGCAGGCTGGAGTCGAACCCCGGCCCGCTGCATCGAGGACTAAACCTCTATATATGGGCGCCTGCTCTACCAACTGCGCTACCCGGGCGCCCTCATACCACGATCTTAAATGACCCGTAACAGCAATTGAAACGGGAAAAATACGCTATTATTACATTGAGTTTTTAATAAATCATCAGCCTGGTCCACATCGGAGTATGAACAAGCTTCCCCCCCCCCCCCCCCCAACAAACCGTACTACACGCCAAAACACTCCGGGGTCTGGTGAAAACGGACCAACTCCTCTCTGGTGCTAGCCCGCATATTCAACCTTGCTTGTTATTTACGGGCCGTGACTTATTGTGAGCAAACGTCGGTGTTCATCATCTCTCTCTCGTCAGGTCCGCCCTCTCCTTCCTGTAATCTTTGTTATTCTTCATAGATGAAACTTTCCTGCATAATTTAATAAGGAGGTTTACGAGCACTGTGCTTTACTTAGAGTGTGTACTGATTAGCCGCACAAAACAAAGTTTCTTAGTCATTACAGTCGGGATTTTACAGCACTTTCAAAATAAGAGGAGAATAAGCCTGAGCCAATGCCACGGGGGGCCAATCAAAGGGAGAACGGGCCAAACCTGGCCCGCGGGCCCCATATTGGGCAGCCTTGGACTAGCTGCTCATTGTTCGCCTTCTAAAATATTAACCAAACAAGAAAAGAAAACCCAAGACGCAAAACTAAATGAACAACACAACAGGACCTGTAGGTGTGAAAGCATCACAACTCTCCACAAGAAAGATTCCCCAAATTGTGATGAAGTCAAACTCCTTCGGATATTATTTATAGATAAATCCTATGGGTACTATACTACGGGAACTTACGTTTGCTATATTACCTAATTACATGTTATTCTGTTTAATTTCACGTCACTAATTAACCTACATTGCAATATTTTTTGTACTATGACCACCTTACTTTACTTAACAATATCTTTTATATAACGCCACTTTACATTCATTCAGGACTTTTTGCACATTGTTGTTTGTTGTTGTTTTTTACTGTAGAAAAATATTCATTCATTCGTATTTATTATACAGGAAAGTTAGAAATAGTAACATTACATTACAATGTAAAAACGGGCCTGACTCAGTTTAAAAACTGGTTTTCAGCAGGTTCCTGTTCTGCAGACACATAAAACATGGTTACAGCACGCGTGGGATGAATAAAGTATTATCTAGTCTAACCCAATGCTTCGGGGTGCGGGACTCACAGACTCCGGGCTCGGTGCAGGTGAGGCAGCTGTCTTCAGGGACCAGGTGTGCGTTGTAGCGTTCGCTGGGCACGACCTGCAGCATCTCCGCCACTTCCTGTCTGCCGCCCTCTGTGGTCCGTCTGTACACTCCAAACCCGATGTCTGCTCCGTCGCTGGCAAACTGCCACCTGAGAGGAAACACAGCGCATTACAGCCGCCAAGATTAATAGATGTAATCAATTAGTACGCAACCAATTCATCTCCAACTGTTTTAAACAATCAATTAATCAGTTTGAGTCATTTTTTGAATGAAAACTTCTCTGATTCCAGCTTGATAAATGTGAATATTTTTGAGTTTTTCTCTCCTCAAAACAACCAGTAACCTGGATATCTTTGAGTTGTGGACAAAATGAGACATTTGAGGACATGATCTTGGGCTTTTTGGGGAACACTGATCCACATTGTCAACATTGAGGAGAAACAAACGAAAGGAGAGGAAGAAACGAGAGGACAGGAAAAAAGAACAAAGAAGAGACGAGGAGGAGAAAGGAGAGGAGGAAACAAGAGAGGAGATGAGTGGACATATAAGAGAGAAACAACATCAATGGAAAGCATGTTTTCAGATAAAACAAAGAAAAAGAACAGAATCTGTAGGAAGAGTGATTATACTAATAATTCATTACATTTATATAGCGCTCTATAATGGACACTCACCTAAGTGTCATGGACACCTAACTTTTAATCAGTGTTAAATTCCCAAATCCCTTCAGCTATTTTTCTAAAAAATGGACTTCTTTACTGTGTATAACTGTCGCATATCTGCAGCTAGTCTCTCCTGATTTAAATATACATAGTTCAGCGTAAATTCTTCAGGAAGTCCTAATTTAATCAAGGCTCCTTTCCTAATTAGAATCAGTTCACCTTCCTCCTTCCCTAAACCAATCAGAATTGTACACAAATGGCAAGGGCCAATCACAGAGTCACAACCCTGCTTTTAAAAATCAGTTTCTCTCTTTGCTATCGGCTGTTGTTGCAGGCAAAGAGTGAGTTTTATTCAGCTGTACAATAAACCTAATTTGCATGTCTGCAAACACGTCTCTCCTGATTGGATTAAAACTGTCATGTGATGAAGGTGCACCTCATTCAGTAGATTCTTCGCTTCTATTGGACGGCCAGTTACACCACGTCATATATGATCCACTCCAGGAACAATGCACCCAGATATATGATGACATGTGTCGGATTGCAGGCCAGATGTTGTGTGTTGACGTGGTGAGTTGCATGTTGTTAAAATACCTCAGCAGGCTGCTGGCGGCTGTGACGTCGTACTCCAGCTGGACGACGGAGCCTCGGCCGACCGCCACGCTGCCGTCGTACTCCACCTTCACCGAGTCCTGGACGTAGTACGACCGGGGGACGGTGCCACCGTAATTTATCTGCAACCACAGCAACAGCCTCCATTTAAAAAAAGAGACTCACTGACCCCCCCCCCCCCCCCCCCCCCATTCCCTGTGCTCCCACCAGGGTTATAACAGGAGACTAAAACTAAGTAAACTGAAAGTAAACCAGACTAAAACCTAAAAATTAAACCTCGTCACGGCTGTTCTCCAACCGTGTATTCTGTATCACGGTCACCCAAAATACATTTTAGAAATATACTATGTCTTCAGTAGATTACCTTTCATGGGGCGGCCTCTAGCTCACGCACTAAAAGGGAAAAAGCCCCAAAAACTAATGTAAAAAAAAAAGAATACTTTCATCACTAAAAGCATTACATATTACATATTCAGGGTTTTTGTTTTTAAGATTATATTTTTGGGCATGTATGTTTATTTATTTATTCATTTTTAGGACAGATGAAGCCATGAAAGGGGAGAGATGATGGGAATAACGTGCAGCAAAGGTGGGAGTCGAACCCGCGGCCCGCTGCATTGATGAGCAAACCTCTACATATTGGCGTAGACATCTACCAGGTGAGCAAGCCGGGCGCCCACGTTCAAGGATTTCATTACAAAATGCGGCAGATTAGTACATAATGCGGGTGTATTTATTATAATTTGAAGTTTTGCTGCATAATGCGTTGTTATTATATAATGCATTGTTATTAAATAATGCATTGTTATTATATAATACGTTGTTCCACATGCACAGCGTCCCTGTGCTCTCTGTCACCATGGTTCTGCAGCGAGGGTCTCCGTCCGGGTCGGTCCGGGTTCCTCCGTACGCCACAGGGAGCTGGTCTGGGTCAATGTGTTGACGCAGCACTTCCTGCCAGTTACCTGCAAACAAAGGAATGTGAGAGGTTCATGGCTAGATGGATGGATGGATGGATGGATGGATGGATAGATGGATAGATAGATAGATATTTATGGACCCCAACAAAATGGGAAATTAGTGTTACAACAGCAAAATATCAGACACACAGAACAGAATATAAATATAAATGAAATACTAGGATGCAATATACATAAATATACATATAATATTAGGATAAAATAAAATAATAGGATAAAATACAAGAACAAATATTTGGAAATAAGTTGGGAATAAATGTAAATGTAAATGTAAATGTGCTGTATTTATATAGCGCTTTTCCAGTCTTAACAACTGCTCAAAGCGCTTTTACATCTACAGGAAACATTCACCATTCACACACATTCATACACTGTGGCCGAGGCTGCCGTACAAGGTGCCACCAGCTCATCAGATACACACTCACACACATCTACACACCTGCTCATCAGATACACACTCACACACATCTACAGACCTGCTCATCAGATACACACTCACACACATCTACACACCTGCTCATCAGATACACACTCACACACATCTACACACCTGCTCATCAGATACACACTCACACACATCTACACACCTGCTCATCAGATACACACTCACACACATCTACACACCTGCTCATCAGATACACACTCACACACATCTGCACACCTGCTCATCAGATACACACTCACACACATTCACACTCCGATGCGCAGCACCGGGGGCAACTTGGGGTTCAGGGTCTTGCCCAAGGACACTTCGACAATGACTGCAGGGGCGGGGATCGAACCACAAACCTCATACAAATACAAAAATGTGCAACCACATAACTAGTAATGATAAATATGTAGATACGTTAGCACTCAGGCCAGTATTGTGATGTCTCAGAGTCTAGTTGTGTTACTATGTGTTATTAGTGTAAAAACCTTTTCTGGTTTCTCCTTTTAATAATGTGACAGACAGATAGACAGACAGTATGACAGAGACACAGAGACAGACAGAGAGACAGAGACACAGAGACAGACCGAGAGACAGAGACACATAGACAGACAGTATGACAGAGACACAGAGACAGACAGTATGACAGAGACACAGAGACAGACAGAGACACAGAGACAGACAGAGAGAAAGACAGACAGAGAGAAAGACAGACAGACAGGGGGATACGATCCCGAGAGGGAACTAGAGCTCTATCCAACCCCAGAAGTTGCCTAGTTTTTAGGATATCATACAAACCCATTAGTGAGAATGCATTGAAACCATAGTCTTAATTTACAACCCCCCAATAATCAAAACTGGCCAGTGCACCCCCCCTCCCCCCTTCCAACAACGTATATTACAACACTGTATAATATATAACAACCATAATTTCCTTTACATACAGTGTATAAAGGCATTTGCACCATAAATTATTGCAGAAAAAATACCAGAATGCAGAAAAATCATGTGTTAGATAAGCTAACATTTTTAATTTTGCACAAAAGTCTCAAAGCCCCCCCCCCCCCCAGATGTTGAACCCAAAGTTAGACCCTCGGTTGACACGCTATACCTGCTAAATGTTAGCATTGTTACTGCAAGTTAGCATGCAAACGTTAGCAACAAAGTCTTGTTTGTGCAATGGGATGAATATGAAAGCGGTCTTACTTCCTAAAACGAGGATCTTCCGTCTGGTCTCCTCACACAGGAAGTGCTTGATCAGGTTGTAGGCCATGGGAAACATTTTAGGAGCTGCAGCAAAGACAGAAACTCAACACCATAAACATCTGGAACAAGATAACTTCATGAAGACAGTCACTAACAGGCAGATGTGCTGAAGCACCTTTGATGAGGAACACTTGTTTCAGCCCCTCGGGGTAGTTCTCTTCAAACATGGTGAGGATCTACGAGACGAGCACAGTCAGAATCACATGAAGTAGGTTAATAACCTAATTAATAATTATTAATTACAGGTTAATTAGATTTAATGGGAGGAAAGGTGGTGGTGAGAGTGTGAGACGTGGACAAACCTCTCCGTAAGTCTCAATAGCCGGTTTCCAGATGTGTTTCAGTCCCAGTCCTTCACAGTCGTAGATCAGAGAGATCGCCTCGACGTTCTTCCCCAACTGAGAGAGAGAGAGACGGAAAGAGAGAGAGACAGAGAGAAAGGGTGAGAGAGAGAGAGAGAGAGAGAGAAAGAAAGAGAGAGGGTGAGAGAGAGAGAGAAAGGGTGAGAGAGAGAGAGAGACAGAGAGAGACAGAGACAGAGACAGAGAGAGAGAGAGAGAGAGAGAGAGAGAGAGAGACAGAGAGAGAGGGAGACAGAGAGAGAGAGAGACAGAGAGAGAGAGAGAGAGAGAGAGAGAGAGAGGGTGAGAGAGAAAAAGTAAGAGACAGAGAGAGAAACAGGGTTAGAGAGAGAGAGAGAGACACAGCGAGAGAGAGTGAGAGAGACAGAGAGAGAAACAGGGTGAGAGAGACAGTGTGTGTGTGACAGACAGAAAGAGAGAGAGAGACAGAGAGAAAGCGGGAGACAGAGCGAGACAGAAAAAGAGAGTGAGACAAAGAGAGACAGAGAGACAGAGAGAGAGACAGACAGACAGAGAGAGAGACAGAGAGAGAGACAGAGCGAGAGAGAGAGAGAGAGAGACAGAAAGACAGCAAGGGAGAGAGACAGAGAAAGAGAGGAGAGGTTCAGGTTGAAGTCCTGATATTTGACCATTTTCAAAGACGAAACACAACCACATGAAACTAAAGGAGGAAGCAGGAGTGGAGAGAAAGAAACAAGAGAGGGGGAGAAAAAAGAGAAGAGGCAAGACAAAGAAAGAAGAGGAGGAAACAAGAGACGAGAGGAGGGAAAGGAGAAGTAACAAGGAGAGCAGACAAGGGGACATTAAAGAGAGAAGTAGAAATAAGTGAAGAGAGGAAAGGAGCGGAGAAGAAAAGAGGAGAAACAAACAACAAGAGAGGATGTAAGAGGACATGAAACTCTGTAAGTTAGAAAAAAAGAGAGGAGACAATAAGAAAGGAAAGTAAAAGAGAAAAGGAAGCAAAGGAGAACGAGAGAAGGGAAGAGACAAGTGGACGTGAAAGAAGAGTTGAGAGAAGACAAAGGAGAAGAGAAGGAGAGAAAAGCAAATGAAAGAAGAGGAGGGGAAGAGATGAGAGAGTAAAGGATAAAAGAAGACACAAGTAAAAGAAATGAGACAGTAAAGGATGTAAGAAGAAGAGAAAAGAAATGAGACGGTAAAGGATGAAAGAAGAAGAGAAAAGAAATGAGACAGTAAAGGATGAAAGAAGAGAAAAGAAATGAGACAGTAAAGGATGTAAGAAGAAGAGAAAAGAAATGAGACGGTAAAGGATGAAAGAAGAAGAGAAAA
>NC_048422.1:23319504-23321713 GCF_013103735.1 Etheostoma cragini | reverse complement strand
AGGACGCTCTACTACGTCCCTGTTAGTGACGGCGTTGCATAGTCTGTCCACCAGAGGACGCTCTACAACGTCCCTGTTTTCGTTCAAAGGACTTTAGGTGTCATATCTTAAGTTTGTATTTTTATACATTTTATATATCAGAACTTTAATATATTTTGATGTTCTGTTGTGACAATAAACAAATTTTATTATCTTATTATTACTACAAATTACTAATGTTAAGGAAATCTGTCTATTTTGTTTGTTTGGCCGATATATCAGAATGTCAAATTTTTAAATGACCAAATATTTGTGTAGGTCGGGCTCTACTACAATCATTAAATCTGAGAAAAGTCTTTAAGTTGTCTTCATTTAGCCTGTAGGTGGCGCCCTACACGGCTCGGGTGCTGCACCTAAACCTTAAAATGGCGGCGGAAACCTGACAAAGTCGCTATTTTTCTCATGATTTTATCATCACTGACTTTTATTTTTTATTTTTTATTTTTTTAAAGGTCTGATAATTGCACAACAGAAACCCTGATCCTGTTTTTTGGGTCTTTTGAGGAAAACTGTCCAAGTTCAGAGCCAATGCAAATATTGATCCACTGTCACACAGAGCCCCCCCCCCCCCCCCCCCCCCCCCCCCCCCCCCCCGATCGATCTGAGCCGTCCTGAACCATGAACTCTAACGGACACGAAGTCCTGAACGGCCTCAGACCTGCAGCTCAACAACAGACAGCATGAGAACCTCTACACCAGGATCCTGGTTCCAGATCCTCTGCACCGCGACATACTGGGGGTTCGGTCCCTTTTCTTAATTTACCATTAAAAAAGGACTCCAGGTAATAGCATTGTGTCCTGACTTTTTGTTTTTTTGGGGGGGAATTGATACAGCATAGTATCTCAATATTTTCATTGGTAATACTGTATCAATACACCAAGTATGGATCTTTTATTATATATTATATATATTATATATTGTATATGTGGTGGCCAGTTTGTCCCATTTTGCCGCAATAACATTGAAGTGATAAGAACAACCAGAGAAATTTTTCTTTTTAGATAAAAGATGTTGATATAGTTTCCTTTTGGGGACGTCATTTCAAATTAGGAAAAAACAATTAGAAGTTGGAACTAAAGGGTTTTAAATTGGAATATTTCGCAGAATATTGCAATATGTTTTAAAATCGCAATAATATCGTATCGTGGCGTAAGTATCGTGATGATATCGTATCGGGAGGCGTGTGGTGATTCCCCTTTGCATTCATTTTTTTGGGGATGGTTGCTTTGGTAACAGCACAGAGAGAAAGCTGAAGACTCAAAGCAGGTTTTGAGTTTGTGAACGGAGGAGGAGGAGGAGGAGGAGGAGGAGGAGAAGGAAGAGGAGGAGGAAGAGGAGGAAGAGGAGGAGGAGGAGGAGGAGGTCTCACCTCGGAGCCACCGCAGGAGGTAGTGGTCGTGGTGGGCCGGCAGCAAGGGGACCAGGTCCTGGATCCTCGCCCGGAACTGGAGACACAGAACAGAAACCAGACCTCATATTTTAATAATCAAGCAAAAGGCCAGGGACAGAGTCTGGGGACCTTAAAACACACTTTTATTCTCTGGCTCTATCTATCTATCTATCTATACATATCTATCTATCTATCTATCTATCTATCTATCTATCTATCTATCTATCTATCTATCTATCTATCTCTATATATCTATAGATCTATCTATCTACAGTGGTTTGAAAAAGTGTTCCTTTTCCTTTGCATGTTTGTCACAATTAAGTGTTTCGGAACATCAAACCAATTTGAACAATAGTCAAGGACAACACAAGTAAACACAAAATGCAATTTGTAAATGAAGGTGTTTATTATTAAAGGTGAAAAAAAATCCTAACCATCATGGCCCTGTGTGAAAAAGTGATTGCCCCCCTTGTTAAAACATACTATAACTGTGGTTGTCCACACCTGAGTTCAATTTCTCTAGCCACACACAGGCCTGATTATTGCCGCACATGTTTACAATCAAGGCATCACTTAAATAGGAGCTGCTTGACACAGTAAGGTCCACCAGAAGATCCTTAAAAGCTACACATCATGCTGAGACCCAAAGAAATTCAGGAACAATTGAGAAAGAAGGTAATTGAGATCTATCAGTCTGGAATGGGTTATAAAGCCATTTCCAAAGCTTCGGGAATCCAGCGAACCACAGTGAGAGCCATTATCCACAAATGGCGAAGACA
>NC_048422.1:23312455-23314955 GCF_013103735.1 Etheostoma cragini | reverse complement strand
CCATTAAACATCAAATGTCTCGTCTCTGAGAATCGAGACATTTTGATTTCATCACAAGAAGAAAACTAAAAAAAAGTTAACATGAGTGGAGACGGCTGGAGTAAAGCTGCTTTTATTTTTATTGTTTACACCTACACAATCTTCAGGCATTGCATTTTGGGATTATATATTTTTTCACCTTAAGACAAAATGATATATTAGATTAGTTTATTTCTGGAATTATCTGTGAAAAGTAGTTTTTTCTTCTTCCTCTCGGTGCTTTAAGGAAGCGGCTGAGTGACTTTAGCCTGTATCAAAAATATGAACTCTTATTCTGTTTAGTTAAAACTTTTATACCAACGAGTCCAAAAATAAATCTTCATTATTAAAAAAAAAACAACAACAACAAACCAAAAACAAAAATCTTTATGCATAGTTTTTTTTTTTTTTTAAACGTGAGATTTCGGGACAAGACGTACCCTAAAAAAAACGGAAAACAGCAACAATAAAAACGGAGACCTGACTTCGGCAAAGCTACTTTAAACGGTGCTAACCCGCTCGATGGTGTTTTTTACCCTCAGCATCGCCTTCCAGGCAGCGCTGCGTCAGGGTTAGCTGCCTGGAAGGCGATGTTGAGGGTAAAAAAAATAAAATAAAAACACCTGCTAACCCGGTCGCATTTGACAGGGACGACACCTTAATGCACTCTGAAATTCTGACGTTAAAGACTACATATTAACCACTTTAACCGCAGCACGTACGCGGCTAATTGGCAGTTGAGATTCAGCTTAAAACAGAAAAAGAAGAGGATTCGTTTGGTTAACCTGCACGCGACGCCGGCTGTTTTAATGGTTCTGAAGCGCCTTAAAGCTGCTGTGAAAATACAGTACGTGAAATAAATGGAAAACGTGAACACGGTCAGATGCTTTTCATCGTTTTGGTGAAAACCTGAGAGGACTCCGGCTGAGCTCAGGGAACGAAGAACAGGAAGATGTTTTCAACATTTTGGACCTGTTAGCTTTCTCATCCAGAGATGCATGAGAAAATAAATGTCACTCGCATGTCTGCAGAGGTTCAACAACAAGGGTAGGTATGCCTGAGCAGGGGGAATGAGAGGGTGAAAAGCCAGAGCAGGGGGAATGAGAGGGGGAAACGCCAGAGCAGGGGGAATGAGAAGGGGAAACGCCAGAGCACGGGGGAATGAGAAGGGGAAACGCCAGAGCAGGGGGAATGAGAAGGGGAAACGCCAGAGCAGTGGGAATGAGAGGGGGAAAAGCCAGAGCAGGGGGAATGAGAGGGGGAAATGCCAGAGAATGGGGGAATAAGAGGGGGACATGTTGCAAAAGAAAATCACTTTAAAAACCAAAACATATCAATGTCAAAGTAGCGTCGGAGAAGATAAAACCAGAATCCTAAGAAGAACCAGAATGGAGGGCCAACCCTAGTTGGGGGATGTGTCGCTTTGATGTTCCTGTTGTGTTCTTTAACCCCTTCAATGTCCCACAATTAGATTATAAATGTCACAATTAGTGTTCTGTCAGATCGTTAATAGATCTCGACATTTACGACCGTTTTTAAAGGATTTTTCAGGGCATTTCAGAGAGCGAGAGAGAGCGTTTCTATTGGCTACACATGCAGACAGCAGGAAGTGGTATTGCCTTGCTTTGTATTCCAGCTTTTGCTTTATGCTAAGCTAGGCTAACCAGCTGCAGGCTGTAGCGCTATCTTCAACCGAAAGATATGAGAGTGACATCAATCTTCTCTTAAAAGTCTTTGTAAAAAAGCAAATGACTAATAATGAGCATGTCTCACAAATTGTTAAACTGCTCATTTAAAAGTTTTCACAAAGCTCGTACATCTAGAACGATACTTCTAAAGAATTAAAATTTAACAAAAACAAAAAAAATAAAAAGGTGTGAGATGACTTTCAAAATGCCAAAAGAGCCAAAACATGTGACGTAAAGATCTCATCAGCTGTGCAAACGCCGATCTGAGATTTAAAAAAAAAACTAAAGCGGACATCGCAAAATCCTTCAAAGTGAAGATAAATCATTGGTATTCGAACTGGAGCTGGATAAATACTGGAAAGCAATGGAGGAGGACGCCATGTTACAAGTAAAGTAACAGCAGCCCGATCAAAGAAAGGGTGACTTTTAAGACAATAAAAGCATAGAAGAAGAATCCTGGCAGAAGGAAAATGAGAATTACAGCAAAACGTTGAGATTCATCCAGGACGAGATGCTCACACGGTCACCTTCACGTCATTTGTGAATGAAAAGGAAGTTCAAGATGGCCGCTTAACACTCTTAAAGCGACACAACCATCTAGTCGAAACACTGACGCACAACGAGCCTCGTGCAAGAAACATTCGTACACACACAGTCGTTATAAAGTGTACTTTTCACGGTGATATCTGTAGTGAGACGTTACTACGGGCCCAAATATCACTTGTGTGAGATATTTTGTCTATATTTTTTAGCTATTTTGCTTCAGTATGATGTCTTATTTCAGACTGGTGTGA
>NC_048422.1:23286708-23312355 GCF_013103735.1 Etheostoma cragini | reverse complement strand
TATGTGTATATATATATATATGTGTATATATATATATATATGTGTATATATATATATATATAACTGGGGGAAGTTTCACGGTGATATCTTGTTAAATATCGACCCTGTCCCCTGTAGCGTCGTCAAAATGCCTCAATTTTACAATTCCATGTCAGAAATCTTCACTTCAGTTTAACTTAAACACCAAACTCTCCACTTTCATTCCCGTCTATATTACAGAGTGTAAAAAAAAAAATAATATAAAAAATACTCTGAAGCTTTTCACACAGGGCTTTGGTCAGATATCATTCACAGCCCGATTTATGCAACATTTCATTCATAAAAACCACGGAGAAAATGGATTTTGTTGTTTGTGATTTGAAAGGTAGTTTATGAAGACAGCACCGAGGTACCAGGTAGCAGCTGAGTGCAGAGTGTAGAGTGAGAGTGTTTTTTTTAACATTTTTAACCTGGTTTCAGCGTCGTTCAGTATTTGTTGTCTTTGTCTTTGTATTTATTTTGTTTCTAGATGTATGGCTGTTGTCTTGTATAACCTGTGTTTTGGATGCTGCTGCACAACAAATTGCCCCTCGGGGATAATAAAGACTCCTTGAACCTTGATCCTTGAACCTTGAACCTTGATCCTTGAACCTTGAACCTTGAACCGGTGTCATGTGAGTCGAGTGCAGATTTGAGTCACGCATGCCGAGATTTAAGCGGTTTTACAGCATTACATGTCAAACTGAGATTTGTGAAATCCATGAAATAATAAACTTTTCTCATTACAAATAATAACAGAAGATGGGAATCATTTCCAAAATGTTGCAGCTAGCTATGGTTGTTTGGTTGCTAACGTTAGCTCAAAACACCGTTCAATTAACAGACTTTGTTGTGTTGGATGCTAACTTGAAGCTAAGCTAGCAGTGAACCAACTTTAACCACTTTTTTATTGATGTTTTTAACTTTTTCTTACGTTTTTGTCCCTTTTTTCATTTGTCACTTTTTTGACGTTTTCAACACTGCGTAACACTAACTTATTAACTTTAGTTTTACAGTTATTTTGGGAATTTACGGTAAATAAATCTCATTATATAGGAAATTATACCTAATGTTTGAGTTAGAAAAGCAGAAATTAGGAATTATTGAGACTAAAATTAAAGGAATGGACGTTGATGATAATCACAGACTGGAATATCTCAACTTTTACTCAATACTATTTCAAAAACACTTCAGTTTGTTTTTTCAAGTGCTATAAAATTGAATAAGTCGCCCCAAAATTAATGAAAGAAGAGATTTGTACTTGGCAAAGAGCGTTGGGTGGAATCAATCATGTTATTTTGGGGAATTAAAAAAGAACATTGATATAGGACAACGGGTCCATTTGACCCGAGGACAACATGAGAGTTAAGTAGGTCCATTTTTACTGTGTTGACGTTACAGAAGTCTCTCGTTAGCATCTTGTGGGCTACTTGTCGCAAAGTGACGCATGCGCAACTCACAGCTTCACTCGACTCACATCGGGCAGTGACACCGTTCTTGTTTACATGCGGGCGCCATCTTAGAAATCAGTCATGAGCTTGAGCCGTGTTACTGGTTGCACTAATCTGTCTGTACACTTACAAAGTTCTCAATGCTTTGGTTTACACGTGAGGACCCTCATGTACTACCGTGGAAGTGTCCCGCCATTTTGAGCCTTATGGTCGATTTACAGTCAACGCGTCAGAGCTTGCGCGCAACCAATGTGACGTCAAAACGACGTCGGCCTCGGAGGCGCGCCAGGATCTTTGAGTGCCACGCTTATTTTTTTCAGCGGCGCTCCAGAAGCGGAAACAGGAAGCATGGACGAGCTCGAGGGTAACCGGATGCCAGGACTCTCAGAGTGACTGCACAAGGAACCCTCTGACCTGGTGCAATATCAAAAATATTAATGCTGATGTTAAGATCTGACTTCAAAGAAGTTACACAGAGACAGAGAAGAGATAAGTGCTTTTCTTTAGTGCAGAGGGGTTAATGCAGAGAAGCATACTTAAAGCCACACATCTGTGGAAGTTTCTTTTCCCCTGCTATAATTTCCCCAAACTTTGGCGCGTTATTTAACATGATACGGATTCCTTAGATCGTCCAGTTTCAATTCATACTGATAACTGCAGTCCGGCTTTAAAGCTATAGTGTTTCTGTCGCCCCCATGAGGAAATCTAAGTAATGACAACAAAACTGTCGGTACGTTCACATAATACAAGCCTTCCGTAATCAAGTTCATCCACCAAGTTGCTAGTAGCCAAGGAGGACAAAGAGGTTAAAAAAAGATGATGTGTGCATGATGCTCAGTAAAGTTTTATTGTGGTATGAGTAAAGTAAAAAAATTAAGCCTATTTGGGTGTATTTTGGGCATGTTTGATGAGTGTTTTTAGCTTGTTTGCTTATTAAAATTCATTTTCAAAGAAACAAAACAAAACATTTTACCTTCCATGGGTACTTTCATTGTGTAAAGTTTAATTTTTGAAAGATTAAAGGAAAAAAATAGCCCCATTGGGGTGTATTGTTGCCTGGCCTCAACGGCATTTACATAATTCCTCAGTCAGGACATTTAGTGTTGATCTAAACTGCAAAAACATAGTTTACAATAAGTCTGTCGTTAAACGCTACTTTTCCGGGACTATACTCAGAAGTTTATGAAAAGACAATGTTCTTGCACGAGGCCCGGTGTTTTCCTGTGCCATAACCCAGCATACAAAATGGAAGTGTAGTACCTTGAGAGGAAATGAGATGCGGTTTCTTTTCATCCCTGTGATGTACATTTTAAGAACCGGGTCAGCACCTGATCCCATGGAACACCTCTAAAGTACGGAATAGCGCAGTCAGTAATGTCCCTTGCTTTAATATGATCATTTCATTCAATAAGCCCGTATTAAAATATAATAAATACATCCAAATGAGAGACATTTTGCCAGAGCGTCTGTGGGAAACATTCACTGAGGTGCTCCAAGCTGATGGGGGGGGGGGGGCAGCGGGGAGCCTTGGAAGGCAGAGCAGAAGAAGAAAAAACTGGTTTGAATAGTTTGGTTGTATTTGGTCATGTCGCCGTCGTAATCCTTGGTTAGTGTTTGGCTTCTTGTGTTAAAGCAGCTTTGGTGAGCACAAAAACACACAATCGCACAACGCTTCCGCGTGCATCCCTCCAGAGAAACGCATCCTCAACCTCAGAGTGGGAACGTAGTGCCGGTGGCTGCATGTCCTTATCTGCAACAAAAGAACTAAACCACCCCCCCCTCAAAAAAAAACTAAAAACGAGCCGTTGCATCAGCATGTCCCGCCACGATCAACTGCTTCTCTCTCAATGTGGTCAACCACCTTGTTTTTTTTTGTCTGTCTGTCTGTCTGTCTGTCTGTCTGCACGTGCGTGCGTGCGTGCGTTCGTTAGATGGCGTGTGTGATGTAGAAGATAAACTCCATGTCCATGGCGGTCTGTGGTACACTTGCGCTACCTCCGTGGATGACAGGGATCAGAGCGCTGTCCAGCTCGTTCATGTAGCGCTGGGGGAGGAGCCTGCCTCCGGAGCCGGCCTGGTACTCCACCTGAGGACAAACGCACAGGAAAACACTCAGCACACCACCTGGTTCTCACCAGAGCAGAAGTTATTTTAAATACTGCTAGTATTAGCTGATTAGCTTTTAGCTATTAGTAAAGTACCCGTTACTCCCAGATGTGAGTTGAGTGCAGATGTGAGTCATGCATGCTCAGATTTTAACAACATAATAAACTATTCTCATTACAAACAATAACAGAAGATGGAAATCCTTTTAAGAACATTTTAGCTATCCATGGTTGTTTGATTCAAAACTCAAAACTAGGGTGACCAGACGTCCCCGGTTTCCGGAGACAGTCCGCGGTTTTGTTGACCTGTCCCCGGCTGGATCTGTCTCCGGAAATGTCCCCGGTTTTCACTGTGACCGACAGACCCGAAATTGGAATGAAAGAAAGAAAATATTACAAAACATAGCAGATAGTCGCTCACCCCACACACGCAGGCTCCAGACGTCCAGAGCCAGCGGTGCTCAGAGCTCAGAGATGTTTTAGAAAGCCGTATTTTACGATGCTAAAATCACTGATTATTTACATGGAGTCTGGTGGGTTTAGCGAACTCAATTTTGCAGACTTATATGTTTTAAAAAAAGGATCTTAATATTTAACAGAAAGGTCGACCTCCTTAGCAATCCTTTCCATAATGTTGTCTATTTGGGGAAACGACTCTAGGTCTAGTGTCCCCATTTTAAATTTTACAAAAATAAAAACATGACGTGTTTTGGAGCAATATCCGCTTCTGAGCTTAAAAATGTCCCCGGATTTTGTCTGAGAAATCTGGTCACCTTACTCAAAACGCCATTCCAGTGACAGCCTTTGTTGTGTTCGATTGTTTGTTTTGTACCATGTCCGCCTGTGTAGAGACGCGAAGCGAGAGCGAGTTGATGCCGCTGGACGTGAGGACGGCGAGGTGAGGAGTCAGAGCGCTGCAGGCGGCCAGAGCCATCTCCTTCTGGAACCCGCTGCAGGACGACAGCACCGACACCACGCTGCAGTCCGGAGCCCGGGGCTGGAAGAACACCTGGAGGAGACATGCAAACACTCACGCACCTGCGGATCTGTTTGTTAACACCAGACAATGCACTCACAACTAGGGGCTGCACAACTTACCCGTTTGTTTTTAACATCGCTGATATCCACTGTGATTTATTGTGTTAGTTGAAAGAAAATCTCAGTTAAAAATAGCACTTTAAAATATAACTATCACGGGCGCCTGGATAGCGCAGTTGGTACAGTGGGCGCCCGTATACAGAGGTTTAACTCCTTGATGAAGTGGGTTTGACTCAGACCTGCGGCCCTTGTGTGTGTGTGTGTGTGTGTGTGTGTGTGTGTGTGTGTGTGTGTGTGTGTGTGTGTGTGTGTGTGTGTGTGTGTGTGTGTGTGTATTTATATATAAACAAATAAAAAGGGCAATACATATATAATAATAAAATAAACATAATTGTCAAATTGTTTTACATAACCGCAGTTTCTTTGTTTAACTACAATTGATTGCTAACATAAGCTAAGGTATTGAGGCACATGACTGGTTATTGTTGATTTTGTTTAGATATACCAGATTGTAATTATAATTAATGGTCAGACTACAAGTTTTTATTATTATTTAAATTGTAAGTTGTTGGGACCTCAAACACGTTCACAGCAACAAAAATGACAAACATACAGCTATAACTGTTTATTGATAATAAAGAGGAGTTGATTACGTCTTATAGGCTGTGTATTTGTGTTGTAATATTATCTGTGTCTAATGACAGGGATTACATAACCAGAAGATCTCGCTTGGGATTCAATCAAAACTTTCATTTAGTTTAAAAAGGAATTAAATCAATGAATATATAAAAATTTGACTGAAGGAGACGATTATATTTTTTTATCTCAATTATTTCTCAGACATTTAATTGCACAGCAAAATTTGGAATAGTTACAGGTCTCTATTATCAATTCTGCAACACGTGCCAGACATACAGAGCAATTAAAATAAAATAAGTTTCTCTCCGACCCGCGGCGCAATAAAGGACTGTTATTACTCCTTCAGACTGTAAACTTCTATCCATCGCATGAAATGTTTGCAGAGAATCAGGCAGATTTAATTCACCTCTGTGCATCTGATGGTGCGTCCGTCCGACTCAAACTCCGCGTCCTGCTGCATCCTCACACTGCGGACTCCGTCCAGAGGTCTGCCGTCAACCCCGCTGGCTCGGCTGCAGAGGATCATCATAAGAGTAAAAATCACATTACAGATAGACTCACTAGTTATATATTTGAATCCCAAAACATCTGTAACGTTTTGTCTATAACATAGTCGACCGCTCGACGTTCCACAGGAAAATCTGCAGGAAAATCCGCCGGATTTCACTCATTTATGCCGAATACCCGCTGCCTTGGACTTTCTCTGTGACTTTATGCATTTTGGACTATGTTTAAATGCTGCTCAGATCTCTGCAGAGTAAATCCAGACAGCTAGCTAGACTGGTAGATCTGATAGACTGATGAACTGATAGATCTGATGGACTGATAGACTGATAGATCTGATGGATCTGATAGACTGATAGATCTGATGGATCTGATAGACTGATAGATCTTCTGTTGCACAACTAAAACAACTTGTGAACGTACACATGCTCCACCAAAACAAGTTCCTTCCCAGACTACCTCTGTTTTTCCTCCGGTGCTCAGCCCCGCCCAAGACGATTGTGATTGGTTTAAAGAAATGCCAATAAACCAGAACATGGTTTCCTCCCATACCGAAATGCTGTGTGGAGTAGCCAGAACGTCCTCCAGCACGTTTCGGAGGAGGGTCTGGCAAGCGAGACTAACCGGAAGTTAACATTTAACAGTTATGAGAAATTTGCAACCACTTCCCTTCCTACGCAATACCTGGACCAGGCATTCAAAATTCCTATTGAACTTTAAAGAACAGGGTTCACGTATGAATACAGAAGTCCCTCGTTGGGTTTCTCCTACACCGCTGCTCAGCACAGAAACACTGTCTGGGAAACAGTTTTATAGCCTGTGTGTGTTGCATTTTGGGAAAGTGTTTCTACAGTTTATACACAAGTGTCTGAAATGATGCCTTTTTTCTTCAACAAATCGGTTGAAAAGAAACGGATCCTTAAACTGCCCACACACGAGCTGCAGTAAAAACTGTGTTTTCCTATGAGAAGAGCTGTGGAGACACCTCAGAAGGAAGCGCTCGCACGTTAAATTATCTAAACTTTCACCTGGTTGCTGCTGTTCTGTGGAGGCACAACCGAAGCCAGAAGCAACATGACGTGTACGACTTATTCCTGTGCTGCACGACTGTGTCTCTGCACGCTACCTTCCGGTTTTACCTCTAATAATGCATTTGTTTATTAATCTTCCCTGACTTCTGTCTACACCCCTTTTGTTGTGTAAAGTCAAGAAAACAAAGTGAATTAAATAGGAGCAAAAACATCCGATTAGTACTAGAAACAAGTAGAATAAAAGTGAAAGTCTTGCATTTAAAATGTACATAAAAGTACCAAATCTAGAACCACCATCACATTTTATAAACTAGAAACGAACCAAACTGTTCTGTCCATAAACGAAGTGTTTAACTCTTAGTTGGTGACGTTTTTTCAACATTATTATCGTTTTTTCCCACCAAATTTGTGACTTTTTCAATCTTTTTGGTGCTTTTTCCAAAGTTTTTTAATATTTTTAATGTTGACATTTTTAGCGCTTATTTCGACGGCCATTTTTTGGGACATCAAAACCAAAAATTTACTGAAAACGGGTCAATTTCACCCGAGGACAACATGAGGGTTAATGGTCTAATCCTTTCAGCTTGACTTGTAGTAGCATATATTGTCGAGTAGTTTAATACACAGCATCATGAAACCTTGTATTTTACAAAGTACAAATCTTAGTCTAAAGTGGCATCAAAAGAAAAGACTAAAGTAAAGTACGTCATATGTGTAGTTAAGTACAGGACTCGAGTAAATGTACTTAGTTACATTTTGCCACTGCCGGCTGGATTACACGGACTGTGTGGTATAATAGTTGTGCAACAGTGTGTAAACAGTTGTGTGAGTGTGTACCCTGTGTTGACCGGGGCACTCAGGTCGACCCAGCGGACAGTGACGTTTTCTCGGAGCTCGCCTCCGTCATTCCTGCCGCAGGGTATGAGGAAGTCGGTCTGCTCCCTCAGGGCGGTGCGCAGGGACTCCATGGTCTCTGGAGGGATTTGAACCATCAGCCCATCTGACACACAAACACAAAGTCCAGTTAGGCCTCGTCCCCAAAACAAGTCAATCAATGTAGAATACGAGAACACGTTCTTCCTTTAGTCACAGCTTTGATTTGAGGGAAAAACAGTCAACAAATCAGTAACTTTACCTTCAACAATGCTGGACTTTGCAATGAAGCCTGATGAGGCCTTCAGGGCCCCGTTGAACACCACAAAACTGGCTCCAGTCACTGAAACAAAACACAGAGCGCCAGAGAATTTAATATATATATATATATATATATATATATATATATAAAAAAAAAGCAGAATCAAGACAACGGTGACCACAACACAATGTGGATGTTTGTGATGGGTGTTTTTTTGTTGCTCACTCTTCTTCTTTATTTTGATCTGACGGAGGAGTGGGCGGGACTACTGATGGCTCTCACCTGTGCGGGTCATTCCAGGCTTGCTGTTGGCCTGCGTCTGATAGCTTCCCTCCTCGTTCTGGAAACACACCAGGTGAGAGTCGGCCTCCGAGCTGAAACGTGCTCCGATACTGATGACGTGCTCGTTGGACGCGTTCACCACCTTCTGCATCTGTTAACCACAGAAAACACGTTAACAGGACTCCAGAGCTGTGTGTTTGCAGCATTTTATGACATGTTTAAGTAAAAGTACTAATACCAACCACACAAAATACTCCACTCCAAGTAAAAGTCCTGCATTGAAAAACTTACTCAAGTAAAGCTTTAGTGAGTAACTTAGATATTAATAAACGTCCATTAAGCTATTTCAGACTCTCAGCTCCACACAACTTGTGTAGTTTCGCGACATTCCGGCGCAGAAACTCGAGTGAAGATAATGACCCCTTCTGAAGAGTCCATCATGTTTTGTTTTTTTTATATCCTCCGTGTCCTCATGTGTGGAGGAGTGGGGGGGGGGGGGGGGGGGGGGGGGGGGGGGGGGTAGTGCGATAGTTGTGTTGTCGTTATTTGGAATTCCTCATGGGGGCGACAGAAACTACGCACTGTAGCTTTAAATTCGACTTGGTGAAACCTGCAGAAACCCTGATAGTGGATACAAATGAGAATGATGTGTGTCTATGCAGGTTTTCCCGTGTCAATATATTACTGATGATTATTTATCAAAAATCTCATTAATCTCGTAAATATTTAGTTAAAGCATCAATAGGCAACACAAGAATATCGTTGCGGTATCAATATTGAGGTATTTGGTGCAAAAATACTGTGATATACTACGCACTATAACGTTAAGTAAAAGTATGTCTTACCTAAATGTCCTTAAATGTCAATGTATTCGTTTACAGCTCTCTCACCTCATTGAAGCTACATTTAGGGATGTCGATGTAGCTGTGACCCATCTCCATGTGGATCCTCAGACCCTCCACAACTGACAGACTGTACTGGTAGTTCCTCAGGTCCTGTGGATAAAAAACTGTTTAGGGACACTGAACTATGTCTGCGAAGCATTTAAAATATATATTTTCAATGCCAACAAGGTGCATCTGCAACGGTTTGCTTGTGCTTTAGTACTTACAGCCAGCAGATTCATTATGGTGTGTCCCGTCTCTCGATACACCGAGTCCCGAAAACGGACACTTGTCAACGTGGTGGGATACACTGAGAAAGAAAAGATATTTAGTTTATTATCAGTACATATATAATACCTTTATTCATACAGCACCGTTCAAAGTACAATGGGCTTCACAAAAAATACACAGTACTATCCCTCCAGTCCCATAAAAAAGGAACAACCCAAACAAATTTCATTAAATTTACACAGAAGTAAGAAAACAACAACGCAAAGAGAAAACTTATAAAAAAGGCAAGTTTATAAACAACTTTTTTGGCAAGCCTGTGACAACATGACGACTGTTTTAGAGGTCCTGGTCTCTGACAGTCAAATCACATTCTCCTCTAGTTCTACGTCTAGATCGAGGGACTGTTCAGATGGTAAAACATCATCAACCAATCATGAAGCTGACAAGCAGCCAGCGCAGGGAGGCTAAAATTTGGGGTTCAGTGATCTTTTTTGTTTGATCCAGGTAACAATCTGGCTTGGCTTTCTGTAAGATTTGAAGACGTGACCGTGCTTTACTGGCTTTTAGGCAGGTTAGGAGTGAATTACAGTAGTCAACTCTTCAGAAAATTAAACACGTGAATATCTTTCTCTGAGTTCACAGAGAATCTATGACATGAAAAGCAATACATGTCTACAATAAGATAAATGATATTAGACTATTAAAAAAAAGATAATCACAATTTTTGACATATTACTAACAACATATTTTCTTGGTCCCCATGTGTTTTATATCAAAATGTTCAGAACAAACTCAGCTTACTGTGAAGTAATGCCCAAATTTGCATCAGAGCAATGTATAGAGAGATAATTTGGCACTAAAGCTGATAATTCTTTGAAATTTCTCAAATCCCTTGTGAAAACACTCAATTGTTTTTGGTTCTTGAAATAGGTTTACAAAAGTCTTGGGTTCACAAAAGTAGCGTAATATATGAATAAAATAGCATGTAAATGTCTAAAATAACATGTTGTATCGCTTTTCGAGTAGGAGTGTTGTTCCACATCCATTGGAATCGCCGGTGTCTCTCTTGACCTTAGAAGGTTAAACCATATCTGCCTTTTGTTCAAAGACAAAGATAACAGTGAAGTAGAGAAAGCTCCACACCATTGTATTCGGATCCAAGCCGTAGGAGCAGTCGGAGTGGAAAGACTTTGGCCCAGGGCACCTCCAGCTTCTGGACCAGCAAGCCAAACATGAAAGGCTGAGGTGGGAGCGTGAGGCCATCTAGGGGCTGACAGGTTGGAGAGAAGAAGAGCATCCCAGCGTGGTCCTTACTGCCCAGGAAACTGCTGGTGAATGTCACATTATCCAGCTCCTCCACAAACTTCCCTGTAACAGAAGATCTCGACTCTGTAGTCTTGGTTTTTGCAAAAGGCAGACAAGTAGCCTCTGTGTGTGTGTGTGTGTGTGTGTGTGTGCGTGCTGTATACCTTTTTGGGCTTCTTGGTAAATGTTGAGATAGAGTGTGAAGAGGTCTTTTGGAAGAGTTTTTTCTTCAGGCAAACACTCCAACAAAAACACCAGCTCTCTTTGTCCCAGAGCCTGCAGCCCGTTAGAGCCAAAACACCAACACTGCCGAGAGGAGTCTGACAGACAAAACAAAAACACAGTCAACAGCGACTCTGTGGGAAAACCTGCAAAGACACCCATCGTTCTCATTTGCATCCAGTATCAGGGTTTCTGCAGGTTCTTCCACGTCAAATTTAAAGCTACAGTGCGTGGTTTCTGTCGCACCCATGAGGAATTTTAAGTAATGACAACAAAACTGTCGACGTGTCCACATGATACAAGTCTTCAGTGATGGTGCCCCGCTCCCTCCCACCCCTCCTTCACACAGTTGCTAGTACCTAAGGAGGACAAGGAGGATTTAAAAAAAAAAAAAAACATGATGGACTCCTCAGACGAGGTCATTATCTTCACTCGAGTTTCTGAGTGGGAAAGTCACCGGAAGCCACAATCTCCTGAACATCGTCATACTGAGAAATACAGAGGGAGTTGTGCGGAGCTGAGAGTCTTAATTAGCTTTGTAGCAACTCATTTAGCAACGGCTTGAGTGCAACGGAAGTTCATTGATATCAAAAAGTGACGCACTAAAGCTATAAGGCTTGTTCTAGCATAATGGAGGTACAACAAAATGCGGAGTCATACAACTATTTGCAAAGCAAATACATGTATTCAAATTGAATAAAGGTGACACGGAGTGATACCAATCGGTGCATATACAGCAAAATAGTTTTTAGTAGCAAATGAGAGAACTACAACACCAACAACAAGGAATAAATAAAAACATTTTAGTATAGTACTGCGGGAGACTTTAAATGGTAGGGTTACATGGACGTAGGAAAATTACAACCTGGAACGCAATACTTGACCGAATTTAATGATTCAATGATTTGATTTTGAAGCTTTTTTTTAGACTTTTTAAGACCGTTTATATGCGACCCTGAGTATTCAGTACGTGCTATGTTTTGTTGAAAGTATCCAGATTCATTTGAGATAAATTTAATCTACTTACAGGAAACTAGTTTGACATTGACCAGCAGGTTGGCGTTGAGAACAAACGTCAGCGGTCGAGGTCCACCTTCCTCTAATAAGTGCAGAATTTGGCACGGGGCCGGGCTCTCCTCCACCAGAACATCTGCAGAGGAAACACAGTTTACAGTATCATGTATGAGATCCAGAACAACAGTGGGAACGATTATTACCGTGGGTATACATGTTGTACCCTTTGATCGGACACCATGAGGGGAAATGTGTTTTACAGACTTATGACATGAGAAAAAAATCTCCTTAACAATATCAGAATGGCTGCATTCACATGTTTATATTCTTCATTAAACAGATTTAATTTTCTTTAGGTATAGGCAATAATACTTAGGCATTGTATCTATGTATGATGCATTACTTATAGTAATATCCACCTCTTTATTATATTCAGTACATATCCAGCTGTAAATGTTGCTCACAATACTTGTTATCTATATTTTATACTCATAGGACAAACCCATCTGTAAAACTCTGTTTATAATAGTATTCATTTCTATATTTATCCAGTACATATCCATGTCCTGCACTTATGGAACCAGTGTATATCCTGCACCTGCTGCTATTGCACTTCTGGTTAGACCCAAACTGCATTTCATTGCCTTGTACCTGTGTAATGACAATAAAGTTGAATCTAATCTAATTTAAGGCGGACAGATTTGTTTACAGTCATCCTAATCAGGCGAAGAAGACGTTCATTTAATCTCTCTCTGTGTATTGTGATGCTGCTGTGTTGAAAGTTTCAGAAAGAAATTATAGGTCCAACCTACTTAGATTGCTAGATTTCTTTTTACGTAAAAGCAACCCAGGATCACTAAGACCAACATGTTAAGCTGCAAACACATTCGCGTAAAAGACACGCACGTCTGAAAAGGAGATGTCAAATAATCTAAAACTAAAATAAAAAGACAAACCTCCCGCTTCCTCCTCTCCAGTGGTGATAAGCAGAGGAGGGAGCTCATCATCGTTCTCTGGCAGCAGGCTGGGAACCCTCTTCACTGAAGTACCGATTCCAGAGAGCAGGGCATAGTCCCAGGGTCCGGACACCGGAGGTCGGACCACCTCCGCAGCAACAGGAGCTTCGGGGGCCGAGGAGCCACCGACTCCGACCTCTGACCCAGGCTGAAAGATGAGAGGGTGAGTGACTGTGGTCCCGCTATAATTAAATTAGGGCTCTCAACTATATACAATATACACATCGCGGAAGGCAGCGATAGATTGTAAAAGACACTGTATGTGGATATTAGTGGAAAATAGCACATTAAAATGTCATTTTATTTTAGTCGTGCCGTTTAAATTTAACATTGAATTGAATATAAACAGACTGTTAAAAATTTTCCTTTCAACTGTTTTAAATTCAACAAGCAGTTTGTTGTATTTTAGCACAATACTGAAAACAGCGGAACTGACTTCACTTTAATATCAGTTTCTTTTTTGCAAAGTAATATTGTTATTGCATATTTTCCTCATATGGTGCAGTCCTAACTTAAATAATTATAATCTAAGCTCAGTTAAACAAACACATAGCCTATTAACCACCAGGGGAAGAACCAATTTTTCTCAAAACAAGACAAAAAAGGAGCTAAAAGGGGCGCCTGGGTAGCTCATCTGGTAAAGCGCTCGCCCTTTGCTACATGTCATGCCTCCTTCTCTCGCCCCTTTCATGTCTAAGCTGCCCTATCAAATAAAAGGCCTAAAATGCCCCAAATAAATCTTAAAAAAGGAGATATAAACTAAAGAACTGAAACTAAGAATCCAGTGTTTCCCTGTAGCCCGGCTGTGTGGATGACGTATCCGTGTCTTACTGTCGATTGGTCCGGAGAGACGGCACTGAACTCCTGGGAGCTCCGGCGGCTCGTCACCGACAGCTTGGTGGTGTCCGCGACCTCGCCGTTGGGCAAGATGCCGTCAGCGAACCACACGCGCTTATGTTCACGAGGACAACCTGGCGACACACAGAAAACGGAAAGTCTTAAAGGGTACAGTTCAGGAAAACAACAGTAAACGTATGTACAGTATTTAGGAGAAATCATACTGTCGTTGTTTGGTTGTTTGAGAACGGACACAGGCACCATGACGGTCGGCGGAGGGGAGTTGAGGGTGCCGGCGGCTCGAGCCTGCTGCAGAGGGGGGATGGTGCTGCAGTACTCAGACGGGACATTGGGGTTCGGACTGGGACCAGCGGGACTCATCATCCGCTCCAGGGCCTGGGCTACAAGGGCAAACATGTCATAGAGGTGTGTTAAATAGCAATACTAGTTGGTTAACTCATTTTAATCTACTCTTAAGTCAGATATCAGTTCTAAGTGAAACACACTTAAAGGTGCAGTAGGTAAAACTAACTGGGTCATATTTGCTGAAACGGACCCTATGTTCGAGTAGAAGTAACTAACTACAAATAACTAATGTTAGGGAAACCTGTTCATGTTTTGTTAGGCGTTTCTGGATTTTTAAAAAATATATATTGGCCGATATACTGGCATATCGGATGTTTAAAATAACCAAATCTTTGCATTGGTATCGGCTTTAAAAAAATAATGAAAAAAAATCTGCTGGGCTCTAATTCTGATACAACTCTAAAAATGAATGTGTATCTGAATCAACTGATGAGGAGGCTGATGATTCTTTTGTGCTCAGAAATCAAAATCAGATAACTGAGCAGCGGAAGTGGAGCACGAGTGTGACTGTGCAGTGATGGTGGAAAGGCTCAGATCATCCACATTGCCATGACCACGAGGCAGTGACAGTGATTTGCTAGCACTGTAATGACTCATATGTGTTTGGGAACTGCTGATGTGCAACACAACATACAGCAGGACATCCCTGTAGCTACATTTCTACAGCTGTCCTCTGTTAAAGAAACTGTTAGTCGACTAACACTCATACGATTTTGCCAACTAATCGATTAGCTGGTTCAAAGGAGAAGTAGGTAAGTCTTATAAAACTAACTGTCATTTTGCTGAAACTGAGCAAAACTACGTGAAGCAGGTCATTTAAATTCTGGCACCACCTACAGCCTGTAGTGTAATTTGCAAAAAAGTCGTTAGGCTTTAGCAGAAAAGGGGGGGGGGGACGGGGGGGGACTAAGAAGTTGATGAAGTTGTCCTACCTACATACAGCCTTTAATCGACAGACCTAAGTTTCTTTGCAAAGAATTATGCAAAGCAACATTTTAAATGTTGTGTTTACTGAAAATAAGTCATTTCACACTTGTTTCCAATAAAAAAAAAAAAAACACAAAAAAGCTTCATTAAAGTATTTTTTTTCATTCACGAAAAAGGCAATATTCTTACTCAGCTGGTAACATGGCTAATTAAAGTGAATGTTCCACTAATTGTTCAATTTAGATGCAGTTTACATTGGACATTTTCCACCATTGGCGGACTTATTGTCCCTCTATCATTTGTTCAACCACCCTCTTTAAAACGCTTGCGACGTTTGTGCATATCCAAAAAACCTGTTGATATCCAAGTCTTTCATAATGTTTAAAGTAGCTGTGTTTCTCCTTCCTAACATGGGCTTTTTCCTCCTGGGCATGCATCCCTACCCCAGCGTGGCGTTGGTTTGTGTACAACACACAGAGCAGACTGTAAACAGGAAGTAGGCTGCGTGTCGCAAACTGCGCTGTTTACATCAAGGTCATTTTATTAGTACCCAAAAAGGTTGGTTTACAGTGGGTGTTGAGTGAGTCAGAACACACACACACACACACACACACACACACACCCCCCCCCCCCCCCCCCCCCCACTGGATGTATGTAAAGTGACAACATTGCTCATTACTAAAAGAAAAAAATAATTTCGCATACCAAATATAAAAATATAAATAAGGCTACGGCCCTTTACTGCTACTACTTATTGAATATATGTATAGCCACTAGGACATAGCTGTTTCTGTATGGCTTAGTTTTTACGGGCTGGTACTTTATACCTGCGTCCCAACGATAGGAGCTGGAATCCACTTTGTAAAAAGGTGAAAATGGTCTTTCCAAATAGTCCTATCTATGCTTTGTAACTGTTTAAAATGCAGGGATTCTGGGTTGAGATGAGGCTTTCCCCATCAGCTTACTGGACCACTTCAGACAGTTCAGATGTTTTAGTAAAAGCATGATAAAATAGGGCCATCGAGGTTCTGTCAATGTAAAAGGCGGGGGGGGGACAGTTTTCTCAGGCAAAACAAACACTGCTTTCGCTTTTTATACACAGCGTCACAGTTTGCTTCAAACTTGCTGTCAATGATCGCTCTAAGATATTTGTAGCACTGTATACATGTCCAAAGAATGCTCCTAAAACCTAAATAATATCGGCATATCCCAGATGTCTTCCTACATTTGGACTAAGGCCTAACTCGGATTATCTGTGTACATGACTCATATCAAGTGATAATAATAGTAAAGGGTATGCAAGTGCAGTCAACGGCAGCTCGACGTCCCCTACAGGACATTATTTAGTGCAAATGAATGAAGGTTTTGCATTCAGGACAGACGTGAGTTGTTGCTTCCAGAAAAGCTGGCTGTGACTGTGCGTCTTTCTCTCAATGCCATTCAATTACGCTCTCCTCAGAAAATGCCGACGCAGCACTCGTCTACATTTCATTGATTAGGCAGCATAGATCTTTATCGATCTGTTATGTACGGACAACAACTACAGTGTGGCTTACAAAAGCACGGAGACGCGAGCACATTGGGACGAAGCACGCAGTAAAGACATTACAATAACGCAGACCCTCGTTAATGGAATAAAAAAAAGGTGTCTTGTCAGTCTCATAGCATCATCCCTACAAGGAGAGTTTCATCTCGTTTTGCAAGGAAAGCATGACAAGGCACAAAAAAAGTCAGCCAGGGCTTCAGGCAAGTAAGAAATCCCTTTGTGGCCCCAACGCAGTTTAAGTTTAGTACCAACATAAACAAACAAAACAGACAAGCAGTAAACAACAGAAGTCGGATGCACTGTATCTTACCTCCTAATCATCATCTTCATCATCGTCGTCATCCCTTCTGCTAAAACTCAACCAGTCCAAATCTCAGCGACCCTATTCCTAAGGCTGACTTTAGACACTCCCATCCCAGCATTCCTGATGTCGCGCCTCGCTTATTTCCTGTGAGTCTACGTGTGTTGTTAGCCCAAATAGCCTGTTAGCTTTAGGCTCTGATGTGCGTGCGGTAAGCATCACATGCAGCTCGCCACTCTGCTCTGAGAGATAGAGAGCAGAGGGAGGGAGGGAGGGAGGGAGAGAGGTGACGGAGAGGAGAGAGGGAGGGATCGCGTCACACCACACGAGCCTCGGCCAAAAGTGGATCACCTCCTTCTTAATATAGACCACACACACACACACACACACACACACACACACACACACACACACACACACACACACACACACGGACAAATGCCAGTGTCCTGCAATAACTCTTCTACCTTTCTACTGCCCTCTCCATCTTCTCTCTCTCCCCTCTCTCAGTCCAAAACGCCTCTCTTATAATCAAAACAGACAACAACAGAAGCAGAAACAATCATCTTCTTAATCTTTGATTTTACACAACGTGCAGTTTATGTTCATAAAAAGATACGTCCTGATATGACTGTTTGCTAGATATTTAGACAGAAGTGGAAGAAAGTCCCTGAGCCACTTCGTACGGGACATTTGTGTTTCCGGTCTTAAATATTCATCATCTGCATAATGAAAATGTTACTGGGATGTTATTAAGTTTTGATGACAACTTGTGAGTTCAGTCTATTTAAAGATGACTCGCAGGTTTAGCCTGGTCTCTGTGAGGGGATGAAATTACTTAAAACAATCCCACCTGTTAATACCTTCACCCTCTTACTGCTCGATTAGGGAGAATAAAAATCATAAATCACAATTATTTTGTCAATTTAAACCGATTCAAAATCTAATTATCAGTTAAAAATCATTCAAGGTGAAACATCATAGAATAGCTTGGATGATCAACGATTAACCTTTTTATTTAAATTAATCTAAAGACTAGAGACTAGCGGTGCATCAGTCACAACACAAACAAAGGCCAAGTTGTCCTTCTAAACAACATGTTTTTGCATCGGGCCGCCCAAAAAGGAACCAGGAAGTAGGAACGGCACTGCTAGCTGGGGACGTCCTCAAGGTCGAGCCCTGAAGGGCGGCGCTTGGTGTTCTAAGCCCCAAACGTCTCCTTCCAGGCAAGGCACTAGGATTAGGCAATGGTTAGGGTTAAGGTAAACTGCACTGAAGTCAATAGTGGCGGCGCTGCCTGGAAGTCAACAATAGGGGCTTAAAACTGCATCGAGCCTGAAAGGCCCTCCAAAAGCCAGCCTTCGTTTTAATGCTTTATGTCCCTCCAGGTAAGGCAGGCAGGCAGGCACACACAGATAGACACACACAGATAGACACATAGACACACACACGCACACGCACACGCACACACAGGCTTTATCCCATGTCAGAGGTTTGTCAATAATTTACTGAACAGGCTGTAATAATAAAATCATCTCTGTCGTTTCTGGACATTATTTTTAAGCCATCAAACAACGACTGAATGACTCTGCACTTCTGTTGACAATCACTCTACCTACAGAGTTAAAAATATTTCCATTTAGGAAATAGAGGAAGAACCGAAGTATATTTAGAAACTAGTCTTTGCTCAGACGTCTGTAAGAAAGATGTGGAAGTGAGTCTCGGATCAGACCAAACTAGGGCCTTAATTTTATTTATTGAGCATATAACAGAGACAGTGTAACTATAAGTGTATACAATACAAACAGGTCAAGTAAGCCAATGGAGATACAAAACAAATAGCATAATAAAAGGGGCATTACCTCTGTGTATGGTATCAAAGCAGACGACACACACACGGGCCTCTTTCTCCAGGTACTTCAGCTTACACTTCCTGTTGCAGCACACCGCACAGTACACCTGCCACGGAGAAAAGGAGAGTGAATAAAGAGAGATATGCAACAGAGAAACTTGCATGCATGAGAAAAAACAGACAACAAATCACGGTTTCTCCGAACATATGTGCCTGTGTGGTCCCTTAAGTAGAATTACCTGTGCCGTGAACAATAACAAACGCTTCCCTCTAATGCTGTTTTAATCACTGGACCTTAACAGACTTAGCTCCATCTTTAGGACACGCAGCTCAGTAGAGATCTATAGAGAAGCTGAACAAAGAACTGCAGACTCATGCTCTCTGCACCCCGTCAATCCACCGTGCTATATCTGGACCTGGGTCCTGATCCGTTTTACTAAAACTATTTCTGAAAAACGTCACATTTGAAATTTCACTTTAATTTCACAGCTGATTGCAGCTAATCTTTTGATACATTTAGCTTAAATATCCACCTGTGTATTATATTCAGTACATATCCAGCTGTAAATCTTGTTCACAATACTAGTTATCTATATGTAATATATTCATAGGACAAATCTATCTGTAAAATTCGGTTTATAATAGTATTCATTTCTGTATTTATTCAGTACATATCCATGTCCTGTACTTATAGAACCAGTGTATATCCTGTGTAATGACAATAAAGTAGAATCTAATCTAATCTTAACCCAGAAGACTTTAAATAATATGTGAAACATTCATACGAGTTTACAGTAAAAGACAAGGACAGGAAATTAGTTAAAAGAAAGCGTGAAACAATGCATTGTGAATCACATAAAAAAAATATAAATGGGTAAACGGAGATGGTAATGGTAACGGTAATGGAGATGCAATTTTTAAACATCCTAGGGCGTACCCTACTTTAGATTTGACTTGTTTTATTTCAAACGTCACTTCGTCTTCTTAGTTTGTTATATTATAATATTTAGTCATTTTGATGTGGGATTTGTTTAAAAAACCTAATTGTACCTTTTTTTAATTTCATTTTTGTTATGTAAGATAAAATACAGTACAGACTTTTGATAAGACCACACATTTTTTGTTTGTTTTTTACACGGTTTATATGAATGAAGGAACATTTTCCCGTCATTTGTCTGTTATACAATCATTGGCGCCCGGAGAGCTCAGTTGGTAGAGGAGAGTTTTCCTCCTCGGTGCAGCGGCCCGGGGTTCGACTCTGACCTGAGGTCCTTCCCCCTCTCTCTCCCCTTCTATGTCTTTAGCTGTCCTATCAAAAGGCTGAAAATTCCCCAAAAAATAATCTTAAAATAAAAAATAAAACCGTGAGAAAGGTGCAGCCTCTTGCACAGGAGAAGAGAGCATGTGCCGCACGCAGGCTGAGTCCTTTGCAGCGGTCCAGGTTCGAGTCCGACCTGTGACTCTTTGCTCATGGTTATCAGAAATAATTTTTAAAAAAATACTAAAATGTTTGTTTTAATTTTTTTATTTTTTAATCTTCCCCTCAACATTTAAAGGAATCTACCTGTATGTGTGTGTGCTCAAATATGGCTTCTGGAAAGAAAATAAAAAGGATAAAATATGAATTAACAGATATGAATGAAGAAGTTCCCCAGCTCATTGGCCAGGAGTCCTTCTTGATGCCTACTATCTCAAACATCTCTCAGATAAGGCTGAGGATGATGGGAGTGCCTCGCTGCTTGTCTGCCGAATCTCTGGGATCTCCGTTTTCATCGTTTTCAATCATGTCGCCATCTATACTACTACGTGCTAATTTTAGCGCCATCATGCCGCAATAATTGCCCGCGATTGAAAGCAGAATGTGAATCTGTAGAGTTGTCCTAGTGGTGCGTCAAGTGCATCGTACAGTATGGTCCCATCCAATTAGACTGAATTTGGTGTTGACCCGGGACACACTCTCTAGACACACACACACACACACGCACGCACACACACACACACACACACACACACACACAGACACACACACCCACGCACAACAGTAGCTCCAGTGAAATTGTTTGATAACTTGTTAGGGAGGACTAGATTAGGACTGTATTTAAAGCTGATTCTGCATTTCCAGCTTCAACACTAGGTGTGTCTGTTAAAACACGGACAGAGACAACTTCTCTTTTTTAAAGTAAAACTATAAGAAAAATCTACTTAAGTACAGTAACAAAGTACTTGTACTTTGTAACTTCCCATCTCAGCTAACTGCCAGAAGGGTTGTTATTTAACCGTAAAGCATGCAAACGATGCTTGCTATAAACATAGTGAACACAGCGAAGCGTGTGATTAACAAACCTTCCCGCAGGCTCGACAGTGGTGCCGCCTCTTGGTGAAAGTGAACCTCTGGTAGCAGTTCATGCAGTTGGGAGCTTCAGAGTCTGGTACCCAGGCAGGCTGTCTGCTGCCCAGCTCCTCCGCTCCCTCTCTCTTCCAGCTCACAGGCCGGGCACCATCTGTGGGTGAGTCCCCGGGGTAAGGTGGGGGCTCTGAGAGTTCATCAAACCCCGGGCTGTAATCCTGATGCTCCTGAGAGGCGTACATAGGGCTCAAATCCCTAATGTTGCAATGCTCCTCTGTAAGACTTGTGGGTGAACTTTCTTCTTCATTCTCAGCCATATTAAGCGTCTGAGCTTGCTCCTCTCCTTCGCCCCCTGCTGGCGGAGATCTAGCAATGAGGCAGTGTAGCTGTTTAGGTCTTGCGCCTCCATAGTAGGGCGGCTGATCGGGGCTACTGCTGTGCTGGGACTGGAAAGTGTTGCTGGTCAAAGAATGTCTTACCGCAGCGGAGAGTTCTGACTCTTCTTGGCAAGGAGATCTGCAAAAGTCCTGTGACGGAGCACCAGGGTTCAAATGTCCCTCTACGGACACACACATTGTTCTGTCGCTTTCTGGAGAAGCCAGACCCTCTAGGTCCTCTTGTCTACCTCGACCACAGCTCTGCAGCTCTTCTCCCACAAGCCTGCCCTCCAGATCACCGAGAGACTCAGAGAAACACTCCGGCTGAGTGAAATCCCGAGCGCTGCTGCAATAAGAGACACCCCTACCTTGCTCTGCTTCCGTGTGCGCCTGCAGGAACGCGTCCAACTCCTCGTCCGTGACCAGCAGCTCGGCCTGGTCGCTCTCAGGAAGATATTCAAAGCCAAACTCGGGTGGATCGACTGGGCTGGGCTCCGAGCGTTCGCGGGAGGCAAGGTCTGCAGAAAGAAGGGCGGGGGCGGCGGGTTCAAGAGTGAGACGCTGCCCCTCTGGTGACACCCTGCCCTCTGTGACGCGTTCCCCTAAACAGGACCTGTCCTCCCTGGCTTCTGCGGCTGACAGGGAGTCTGCCTCTGTGCTCTCAGAGACATCCATTGCCTCATCGCACTGCTCCGTAGCTTGCCCCGACTCATCCTCTATCATCTCCGTGTTCACCAGAGCTCCACACATGGAAACAGCGAGCGGCAGGCACGACAAGCCCACCGGCTCGCTCTCTGAAGGCGCCGACTTTAAACCAACAGGAGACTCTTCCTCACGTTGATCAGAGGCTTCTTGCAGCCCGTCCTCTTTATTCTCTGAGGTTGTTGTTGTTTCTTTAATGCTATCTGCTGGCAGAGGGGCCCCTTCACAGTGGTCTAACGAGTTGCCTAGCACTTGGTTTGTGCAAACCGCCTCCTCACGGTCCCTCTCCTCTTTCTCCACCGACTCAGCGGTGCTTGGGTGCAGCGAATCGTCTACGGACTCGCAGCTTCTCTCCACCGCAGTGGAAAGAATGACGTCCAGCAGACTGAGCGACGCAGAGTTTTCGCCGCTCCGCTCGTGGGAATCTAAACCCAGCAGCTCGTCTGTCCCTGCAGAGGCCTGGTCGTCCTTTAAGGAGCTTTGGCTCGGCCGTCCTAGCTCGTCTCCGCGTACGGCGATCACAGGGCTGTCAAAGTCCACGAGCAGCAACTCCTCCTCCTCCTCCTCCTCCTCCACTTCCTCCTCCTCCTCCTCCACCACTTCCTCCTCCATTTGCTTTTCCATCATGTCCATCTCGCTGAAAGCATCGTGGCTGTTGGCTCTGACCAGGATGGCCGAGCTTGTGTCGTTCACGAGGTCGCACACCGGCTTCAGAGTTCGGTCTGGGCAGGGAGGGGCGGAGCTTTGAGCCGGCCTGCGATCCACAGAGGAGAGAAGGTCCACTCCCGTGAGAGGCTGACCTTTGACCTCTCTGTCGTCTGCGCCGCGGTTTTGACCGCTGGTGGCAGAACCATAATGGAGCGAGTTAAGGTCAGGGAGGCTTGGTGGGACAGTGGACGCCTGGGAGGATAAACACTGGGAGCCCAGTGAGGAGAAGGGGTACACAGGAGGCTTCAGGAAAACAGATTTGAACTCAAGTTCCTCTGCAATAAAGAAAAAAGAACAAAAATGTTAAACTCAGACACAAGGAAAAGAAAAAAAGATCATTTAGATATCAAAACTATGAACTGATTAGTTGGCAACAATTACATTAAATCAGCAATTGATTAATTGATAATTTCTTATGAATTCCAGCTTGTTAAATGTTAATATTTTCTAGGTTCTTCTCTCCTCTGTGGCAGTAAACTGAATATCTTTGAGTTGTGGACAAAACAAGACATTTGAGGACGTCATCCCGGTCTTTTGGGAAACACTGATCCATGTTTCACTATTTCCTGACATTTTATAGACCAAACAACTACTCCATCCAACAATGTTTTAAACGGAGTTTAGAATCAGACACAGAAAAATCACATGAATAAGACATTACGGTGTATATATTGTCATATCCACCAACTTCATGTATAAAAGGCAACATGTTACATTAATCAACCCTCATTTATTCCAACAACCTTTGTAGTATTGTCTTACTTTTACAAGACAACACAAATGTCATTGTTGTATGTGTGTACACACACACACACACACACACACACACACACACACACGTCTGATTGATTTGCACTTTGTTTACGTTTGAATTGTGATTGTCTTCTTTATTTATCAACTGTTTTCATTCTTCCTATGTATCAACCTGTCTTATTGATTCTATTTATTATATATATTATAGCAGCTAAAGTTTGTCTGTTTCCCCAAAGGAACAATAAAGCTTAACTGAACTGAATCTGTGGCCAAGGGCTGCACAGCCTCAAAGCCAGAACAAAAAGGCTATCTATCTATCTATCTATCTATCTATTTAGCTGTCCCAAAAATAAACCTTTGTTCCATTTATTATAGGTTTTAGATTTTGTTTATCATTTTAATCAAACTAAAACACTTGTTATTCATTGTGTACACTGCTAAATCTGGGTAACAATGTTTTTAACATGCTTTAATTACAATAAACTAATCTGAATCTGTACATAGTAGTCAAATGTTAATGTTAATCTTGTCCAGCTGTTCTGTGTTTAGCCGTATGTCTACAGTTCACACGGGAAGTATTCACAGCACTTCACTTTTTCCACATTTGGTTATGTTACAGCCTTATTCCAAAATGGATTACATTTATTTATTTTTTCTTAGAATTCTACACATAATACCCCATAATGACAATTTAAAAAAATGTATTCTATCATTGTTCATTATTTCTAATAAATCTGCAAACTTTTAAAAAAAATTATGTGGTTTTGTGTGCAGAATTGAGGAAAAAAATGAATTTAATCCATTTTGGAATAAGGCTGTAACATATCGAAATGTGGAAAAAGTGAAGCGCCATGAATACTTTCTGCATTTCTGTGTAGATTAAGGTTTGAGAGCATCAAAAAAACTCAATCTATGTACGTGTTGATATACTTGGACAATAAAGCTGATTCTGAATGCGTTTTGTGGATGATCTCACTTCAAAAAAACAAGTGCAAATTTCAACTGGTCAATTAATAATTTAGACAATCAACAAAGACTGTGGTAGCTATTTTGATAATCATTTAAATTGTTTCTTCAAAGGCAAATATGTAACTATTTCCTGCGTCTCAAAAGGTGACAATTTGACGCTTTTTCTCTTTTTCTGTATCACTGAAAAAACATTGTGTTTTTTGACAGAGATTTCCATTAATTGTCAACACGTGGTCTGGGAAATTGAGATGGACATTTTTCTTTTACATTTAACAAATCAATGTAATTAATGGATAAAAGTCCAAATTAATCGAAAAAAAGGAAAGTCTTTGTTGCAGCCCTGTATTGTATCTTACCGGTGTTGAGTTCAAAGTCATCGAGCAGTTTGTCCAGATCACATACAGCTGCCTTGAAGAAGCTGTCCATGCTGGGCTGAAACAAAGGGCTCGTAACCCCCTCCAATTCCTAAAGAGAAGAAGAAAAAAGACTTGTTGTAACAGTGGGAGCTGATAGTATTATCTCAAACACAGTTTGTCAGTCTGATGTCTTTCCTGTTTGGGTGGTAGTGCAAATAAATCATCTTAGGAGACAAGGTCAAGGCATCTGTCAAAGACAGATGGAACAAACACTCCCAATAGGAAACTCCAGGAATGGCCGCTTGTTGTCTACCACGTGCAGGCGGCTTAAGGTAAAAGGGTAGATATTATATCAATATCGTGTTTAATTTAGAATATTTTACTAATGTGATTATGACAAGTCTTTTCCTAAAGACTGCATTACAGTAACGTGATGTCATTTTCTGAACTTACCAGACTTACTAGCTTTCCTATTATTCACACACACACACACAAACACAAGCGCACACACACGCACGCGCACACACGCGCACACACACGCGCGCGCGATTGATGTTACTGGAAATGAAAATGGGTCAAGTTTTAGGAAAGCAAATCTGTAGCATGGTTAAAAATAAACAATATTTCCTAAGAATCAGCTGCTTGAAAGGACATCACCAACATAGACCGTATATATATTGATGGACAGAGCATCCGGTTCGGAAAAGTGCAACCACTGCGGAAGTAACTTA
>NC_048422.1:23282324-23286608 GCF_013103735.1 Etheostoma cragini | reverse complement strand
TGCTGTATTATTATGCATAGTATTTGTTTTGCTATATATGTTAATATGCATAGTATTTGTTTTGCTGTATATATTATGCATAGAATTTGTTTTGCTGTATAGTATTTGTTTTGCTGTATTATTATGCATAGTATTTGTTTTGCTGTATAGTATTTGTTTTGCTGTATTATTATGCATAGTATTTGTTTTGCTATATATGTTAATATGCATAGTATTTGTTTTGCTGTATTATTATGCATAGTATTTGTTTTGCTATATATGTTAATATGCATAGTATTTGTTTTGCTGTATATATTATGTATAGTATTTGTTTTGCTGTATTATTAAGTATAGTATTTTTTTTATATGGATACCCTGTGCTGTGTCCTTGAGTGCCGAGAAAGGGGCCTTTAAATAAAGCGTATTATTATTATTATCATTGTTATTAATATTATTATTATTATTATTATTATCATTGTTATTAGGTTAAAAAGAGAAAGAAGTGCTTTCGGACGCACCAGTGACGTCAAGCTTCGGACGTCATCAGTCACGTGGTATTTCCTCATTTGACACAAGCTCCGGTGGAACCGCGCGCTACACAGAAGTAAACCGTGTAACAGGCGTCAGATCCTCGGTGTCATCCGCCCGTCTCTCTCTCTCTCTCTCTCTCTCTCTCTCTCTCTCTCTCTCTCTCTCTCTCTCTCTCTCTCTCTCTCTCTCTCTCGCTTCCCAACACTGTGGCGAAAGGCAGAGCAAGACCCTGTGACCTCGCGACTGTTTGTCTGCTCAAGATGGCCGCTTGAGTGGGGAATTTACACACATCTCCAATAAGACCAACTAATCCAACTAGCTAGCTAGCTTAGCTTAGCTTGCTAACCCAACTTTCACTGCCTTGTCAGAGAATGAGACGACGGTACAGGCGACGTTTGCTCCGATTTTAAAACGGAATATGAGCTCAGTTGTTGAGGAGGACGTCGGAGTTATGGACTAACACGAGTGCTGGTAAGATATTCACAAACTAAACCGGGTTAACACACAGTACGCTAGCTCCATTAGCCGGCTAACGCGTCCAACAACAACTAATAAGCTAACCTTAGCCTCACCTGCTTAAGTCACGTTCATTCCAGGTGACCAACAACACACTGGTTATTAATGGTTGGCGTTAAAGAGTCTTAAATAGTTTAAGACAGACATATAATTAACAACTCAATCTAAGTGTTGAGTGTTTTGTTTGTGGTGAAATGTTACCTGCTAACGTCAACGGTTTTATAAAATGTGTCGCTAGCTCACTGTTGTCATTTTGGGTTAGTTAGCCTGTGTGCTAATGTGTGCTAATCCTGAACTAAAATAACTGTGTTACACGATATAGAGTAGATTACCTGTCTTTCTTTCTGGGTTGTTGTAAAGTTGTGGAAAGCTCTTTAACCCTTGGGTTGTCCTCTGGTCAAATGGACCCATTTCAAAGTGTATTATATCAGAAATATAGATTTAAAAAATAACACGAATGATTCCATACATCCTTCTTCAGGCAAAAGTTAAGATTACTTTTTATTTAATTTCTTTTGGGGTGTTTTATTCAATCTTATAACATCTGAATTCCTTTTTTTATGGTTTTAAAACAGGAACCAGACTAAACTTTGACATCTTCCCATCTGTGATCCACTCAACATCCTCTGATCTTAACTATTAGTCAAAATAATTCATAATTTCTGCCTTTTTAACTATGTATAATTTGATATAAATGAGGTTTGTTGACCATGAATTCCAAGAATAAGTGTAAAACCTTTTATTAAACCAGCTCAGGTTTAAAAAATAAAGGGAAAAAAAAAGCAAAAGCATGGAAAAAGTGACAAAAAAATCGGAAAAGCACAACACAGTTTCATTTTCAATTTTGACCTGGAAGGACAAGTTCATGGTTAAGGGAAAGACAACACAAGGGTTATATGATATGACAGGGACTTTGGGGTTCAATTTATGTCAACAGTATGTCACATGTACACTTTCAAACTCCTCTTGCGAACATGTTTGTTTTATGTGAATTCAACTTTAAGCTGTCCTTCTGTCGTCTTGTTGCTCTCCCCCCGCCTTTTAGCTACCTGTTATGATAAATGTCGTCCTGTAGTAGACACGGTAGTAGAGACGGTAGACACCGGTTAGCGTGGGTGTTTAGCACGGCATCTGTGACCCTGTGGGTCCTGATCGGTGATTTCCTCCGTGTTGCAGCTCTTATCAACAACCAGGTAACTAATGCTGGAAGTATTAAGATCATTTCTGTCTTCTATATTGTATATATATATAATATATAATATTATTTTATATATATATATATATATATATATATATATATTGTATTCTTGCTAAAAACGGATGCTGTAAATGTCAATTTCCTTGCGAGAGAGTCATCCCAAAAGGATTAATAAAGAGAAGTCTAAGTCTAATTTACTTATAATACTTCATTGTGCAATTAATCTCTAACAAGTAAAGGTCCTAAGTAGCCTAATTCAATATCAAACGATATAATCGTAATCTGTGGCTATCGTACATGGCTATATTTTTCTATATCCTTTCTATTTGAAGAACCAGAGGTCAGACTTTGATATAATAATAATGATGACTTATACTCTTTATTACACCCCTATGGGAAATTACAATTATAAGGCAATATGTCAATTTGACATTAATAAAATTAGTAAATACTCAGTACTTTTTACTTGCCATTTGTATTTCATTTAATTTCATTACAAGTATACAAAAAGTATTCTTTACTGTGTGGTTATTTCATATTGACTGTTTACTTAAAAAATATGATGCATCACATAGAAGTTAAACAAACCCACAGCGTATAAAGTGGTTGAAATTAGCTCCACGTCAATCAAATGTGATCTTGAGTAATAATAAGGTTCCAATTATATGCTACAAATGATAATATATCACTTTCAAAGGAGCTACTCTGTCTCCCTCTGCCTGTGTGTGTTGTTCATTCTTTGGGACTTTTGAATATTTTAAATTAAAACATGTTTTATGAAAGTTGGAGTCTCTGGACTGACGGAGCAGATGAAGGTTTTTAACAACTGCATATTTAAGTGTGATGATTAACCGTAAGATGTGTATTTATTGCGATGCCTTCCTCATTCCCCTCTTTATTTTAGCAGTGTGTCACAGCAGTACACAGACTAACTGAAGGATGGTGCAGGAACGAAGTGCATTGCTTCACCCAACTAACACACATTTACTTGGTGAAAAAAGAAGCGTCTCAATTTTAGCGATCTTTAGTGTCCCTCTGTGTGTAGTCAGAGTCGGCTGCGTCTTTATTTACGCTGATGTAGAGTCTCTGTGTGTAAAAGACTACAAGTCTCCTTTCTACTGAGCAACGCTGAGACAAAGTACTAGTTATCTGGAGGAAGGCGTCACAAACAGCTGTAAGAGTTGCTTTAATTCCAATAGTTGCAGGAAAAGAATGTCAAATAATCTGATTATAAAACGCAAGAAGTTTTAAGAGGACACTGGACAAACTGCTGGACATTAGTGACAATGCCAGCTTTTTTTTTGCTAAAACGGACGCTGGAAATTTCAGTTTCCTTGCGGGAGTCATCCCAAAAGGATTAATAAAGAGAAGTCTAAGACTAAAGAAAATAGTCTAACATATGCCATTGAGGCTTTAAATTAACTGTTTTGATCACCAGCCATCACGGCTAGTAGATTTTTAAAGTAACCAGCCAATCAGATTTCCCACTTACCACGTTTTTTTAGTTTTTTCCCTAACTAACTTAACTACTTAATTTCAGCTGCTGGCTACGTTCCACTCGTCTCCTCGCGCTAGGCACGTAGGCAACGGTTGTACGGCACGTCACCACATAGTGTTCATGGGAAATTAGGATTAGGACTACAACTGGTGATGCCAGATAAAAATTACGTTTCCAAGCCAAACACACAGAAAAACGCCCAACTGTTTATGGTGCAAAACAGACCAATCTGGAGACATTTCAGCAGCCGGCCAGATTGTTTAGACATTTTAAAATGTAGCCAAAGATTAACCAAAAGTTAATTTTTACCCACATTTAAAGCCCTGTGTGCCATGTTTGGTCTGAAGTTTATTAACGGAATCATCTAAAAGTCAAGTGAACTACCAAATACTGCATCTTCTTAGGCTGCATGTCTACAACGTAAAATATAGTTTTAAAGGTTCTTTTAAAAGGCAACTGTTATTTTTAGAGGAGCCGGTGTTTGGTGATCATAGACCGTTAATATAAATGGACAGAGCATGAGTGACGTCACCCATTGGTTTGTGGAGATCAGAAATGAGTC
>NC_048422.1:23278336-23282224 GCF_013103735.1 Etheostoma cragini | reverse complement strand
GCTACTGCTAATACCCCATCGGTCCCAACCATCTGTAGAGATGTGATCTTTCTACATATTGCTACTGCTAATACCCCAGTGGTCCATTATTCTCCCAACCATCTGTAGAGAGATGATCTCTCTACAGATTGCTACTGCTAATACCCCATTGGTCCATTATTCTCCCAACCATCTGAAGAGAGATGATCTCTCTACATATTGCTACTGCTAATACCCCATTGGTCCATTATTCTCCCAACCATCTGTAGAGAGATCATCTCTCTACATATTGCTACTGCTAATACCCCATTGGTCCATTATTCTCCCAACCATCTGTAGAGAGATGATCTCTCTACAGAATGCCACTCCCCAGATTTTGTCTTCACTTGTGACGAGTTGTTGAGTATATGTTCTCCCCGTCTTAGTTTGGGTTTTCTCTGAGTTTCTTCCACGTCCAACCCCCGATCCAACATTCAATCAATAATAAATATGTTTTACTACCAATAAAAAAAAAAAAAATTAAATCAATCTAAATCTGAATCTAAATGCATTTTATCCATTTATAAGTTCATGTTATTAAGATAAGTTTCTAAGCTTGACACAGTGTTGTAGAAAAGGTATAAAATAAGTTATGTTATTCTATTTCAATTATATAATATAAAACCAGTTTTTCCTTCAGAATATTCATATGATGTCAGACATTTCATTTGGGATTTTGGAAGTTGCGAGCTGCACTAAATTTGGCAAGAATTGCAATCTCTTCATACTCCGTAGATTCCAAGTAGAATATGATTGTGTGTGATGGTCACTGCTAGTGGAAAAGATTTTTTAAAAGTCCAAATAACTTTGATAAATGTTCTTCAGATTAGATACATATGTTGAAGGAAACCCTGAAGAGATATCTCTCCCTCATTCAACTCTCTTATATAGCCCAATATAAGAAATACAGCACAGATGACTTCCAGAATACATTAGTTAAACTGTCTAATTTATCTGCTTATCAAGTGCAAAACACTCATACTAAACATCCTGTACGATATAAATTCACTTTTTGACGACCCTGAGACACGACGATAACTCTTTGGATCTTCAGAGTGTCGGCTTCTCTTCTCTTTAAATCCATCCAACCTTTTTTTATTTTTTAAAATATGAATTTGATTCTTGATTTCCATTTTAAAAATATGAATTTCGAGAAACATTTTTCAATGGTCACAAATTCAGATACAAAAAAAAAAATCAACTTACAGAATTTCAGATAAAAATCACGTACATCAAATTCAGATCTCAAATTTCAAGTTGCAATTTTTCAACAAAAACATCGGTCAGATTTGATTGCTCAAATTTGGATCGAACGATTCAAGTTGAATATTGCCTCAGTCACATCATTTTAGCCAGGAAATGAGAAGCAATTAAGCATGCATGCAATTGAACTGACCTTTGGCCTGTCATGTGATGTTACTGGGTGAATATTTAACTTGAATTTAAAGTACAAGTAAAAGTATAGTGATTTAAATCTACTCCTAGAAGTACAATTTTTCCAAAACGTACTCAAGTAAATGTAACGGAGTAAATGTAACTCGTTACTACCCACCTCGGACTGTCACCTACCTCTTTTTTCATCGGTCGCTTCACCGAAAGCCCAGAAGAGTCGATCACAGAGGTCATGCCTTCGCAACAAAAGCTTGAAGTTAATATCCACCTGAAAACTAGGTAATTGAGCCCTGTAGTTAGTGGTTATGACCATATCTGCATGGAAACAGACCAAATGATGCCTGTGGCTTGCACAGTAATAGTGTTACTGAAGGCTAGAAATTGTTGACTTTTTACTTTTTACTGAGAAGAAAGTGCGAGAAAAGAAAAAGTGACAAGCTGTCTGGAGGATAATCAGCTGAGGTTGTGTTTGTGCATCTTTGAGAACTGTAAGTTGTGTAACTTATGTCAACGGTTCATTCAATCCTGTTTTATTGGTCCATAGTTCTTCCACTTTTAAAGTACTATTCTGCTCAGTTTTGTATTTCCGTGAGAGATATTTTATGCTTATAAGATCTGTATTCTGAAATATATTGAATAAAATAACTTGTTGGCTCACGTGTGTTAACGTCATGGGTCATGTTCATGTATTATTACGTTTACATATATATATATATATATATATATATATATATATATATATATATATATATATTTATGTATTATCATTTCAAATGGATCCCAATATCATGTTATTGGAGATTTATATTAATTGAATGACTTTGTTCATTTATTAACCTTTTCACTTCCAATCAGGTGGAAATTTTGTTATACTTGCGATTATGGCTTTAGTGTACACCGCCATATTTCTCAAAAATATATTCCATTTAACAAAGTAACTAAGGGGAGCTCTATAGTTTCCAAAAGCTTGACAAGTTTTTACCGATACCGGATAAGCGGATGAAGACGGATGGAAGGAAACTAAGTGACTTGAGCAAAGTTTATATGATAGACAGATAAAAAGATAGGTAGGTAGGTAGATAAATAGATACTTTATTGATCCCCAAGGAGAAATTCAAGTTCCCAGGAGCTCAAAGACATCACCCAAAACATACACATATATCATAAACAAGATGATAAAATATAAATATAAAATCCACATGAATAATATGCACCATAAAATAAAATATACTAAATAAAAAAATCCACATGAATGTACTAAGGGATGTATTTCTGTGTGTGAATATAAATCTGGCATTAAGAATAATGGATGTAATTCAATATTCAAGATATTAAATGTTCAGGATTATCATAGAAACAGACAATATGTTGAAGGTTAAGAGTAAGCAGAGTAGGTTTCTAAACACATCTGTTTAAAACTGCCTATTCCACTTAAACGTCTATTGCTCTGCCTTTTCCGTTGTTTTGCTGTATAGTATTTGTTTTGCTGTAATAATATGTATAGTATTTGTTTTGCTGTATTATTATGCATAGTATTTGTTTTGCTGTATTAATATGTATAGTATTTGTTTTGCTGTATTATTATGCATAGTATTTGTTTTGCTGTATTATTATGCATAGTATTTGTTTTGCTGTATTAATATGCATAGTATTTGTTTTGCTGTATAGTATCTGTTTTGCTGTATTATTATGTATAGTATTTGTTTTGCTGTATAGTATTTGTTTTGCTGTAATAATATGTATAGTATTTGTTTTGCTGTATTAATATGCATAGTATTTGTTTTGCTGTATAGTATTTGTTTTGCTGTATTATTATGTATAGTATTTGTTTTGCTGTATTATTATGCATAGTATTTGTTTTGCTGTATTATTATGTATAGTAATTGTTTTGCTGTAAATATTATTAAGTATAGTATTTGTTTTGCTGTATTATTATGCATAGTATTTGTTTTGCTATATTATTATGCATAGTATTTGTTTTGCTGTATTATTATGTATAGTATTTGTTTCGCTGTATTATTATGCATAGTATTTGTTTTGCTGTATTATTAAGTATAGTATTTGTTTTGCTGTATTATTATGTATAGTATTTGTTTCGCTGTATTATTATGTATAGTATTTGTTTTGCTGTATTATTATCTATAGTATTTGTTTTGCTGTATTATTATGTATAGTATTTGTTTTGCTGTATAGTATTTGTTTTGCTTTATTAATATGCATAGTATTTGTTTTGCTGTATAGTATTTGTTTTGCTTTATTAATATGCATAGTATTTGTTTTGCTGTATTATTATGCATAGTATTTGTTTTGCTGTATAGTATTTGTTTTGCTGTATAGTATTTGTTTTGCTGTATAGTATTTGTTTTGCTGTATAGTATTTGTTTTGCTGTATTATTATGCATAGTATTTGTTTTGCTATACATGTTAATATGCATAGTATTTGTTTTGCTGTATAGTATTTGTTTTGCTGTATAGTAT
>NC_048422.1:23269539-23278236 GCF_013103735.1 Etheostoma cragini | reverse complement strand
GTGAAGATATATTTCTGCTGCATACGACAGCTTATAAAATCGCTGGCTTCATCCCCACTCGCATTAGCTTCACTCGAAAGTGCTTTTGCCAGTAGCCTGTACTGTGGTGCTGTCCAGCGAGGTTTCCAATAGTCACTGGCTCTCCCGGAGTGTTCTTTTGGAGAGGGTGGTGTTGGTGTCCAGAGTATTTTCCGTTGAACCGGGCCCCGTCTATAACAATCGGCTTCAACCTTACCAGCCCAAACCCTAGGCGAGCCTTGTTGCTTAGGTGCTCTGTGAGGTTGCGTTGGTTTCCAAAGAGTTTTTCTCTGGACAGGGCCCCTTGTCAGTTTGCTGGCCTCACCAGCCTGCTGTGCTGCACCTGAAGGTGGTGCTACACACTCAGGTGTAGCTGCAGCCTGCTGTGGACCACCAACCTGTCCAGAAACCTTCGGTAAAGCCTCTATAAGAGTACGGTAGGGTGGTGGGGCTTTCCAAAGCGTCTTTCTCTTGATAGGGCCCCGGATCATTTCATAGGCCTCACAAACCTGCTGTGCTGCACCTGAAGGTGTATTCTCAGGTGTAGCTGCAGCCTGCTGTGGAGCCACCTTGTTGGTAATTTCCTCTTGTAGATCCTTCCATCTAACAACCTTCACGACTTTTGTTGTAGCTCCTTTTAGTGGCACGTCTTTTGGTACAACGTAAGCATTAGATGTAGAAGTAGCTACTTCCTGGTGAGCCTCTTTAGGTGAACCTGAATCTACCTTCTCTGGAAGATCTTTTGGTGCAGCAGCCTGCTGTGGAGCACCAATCTGTCCAGAAACCTTCGGAGAAGCAACTTTAAGAGTAACTTCCGATTGTAGAAACTCCGTCCTTCTAAGAATCTTCAGCACCACGTCTTTTGGTGCAACGTTAGTAGCAATAACGTTTGTAGTAGCTACCTGAGGAAGATCTTTAGCTGAATCTACCTTCTTTGGAAGGTCTCTTGGTGTAGCAGCCTGCTGAGAAGAACCTTTGGGTGCAGCACCATCTTTCAGTGGAGCAACCTCGGGTTTAGCAGCTGGCTGTGGACCATCCGTGTATTTAGCAGCGTGTCGTGGTTGGACCCCTTCCAATGTCTCACTCTCTTTAGTGAGAACGGTTGTGGTTATGGTATCTGGAGCCTGTTGCCCTGCAGAAATGTGAGCCTTGTTCCACACGCAAAGGGAAGAAACCCTGTTATTCCAGGAATTGTACGAGTGGTTTACCTCCGGCAGGATAACGTTTTTCTTCCCTTTATTCTTGCCTTTCTTGTTTTGTTTAACTTTGGCGTTCTCCATCGTAAAGATTTGGCAGTTTATCTCTTAAGCTCTGTTAATGTCTCCTGTGTCTGACGGCTCTGGTTGAGATAATGAGTTTTAAAGGGTGTGGGTCCTATATATTAAAGATTCATCACAGGCGTGGAATGGAGTGACATCATGCATCAAAGGAAACAGGATGGAATGTTCTTTTTGATCTTTTTGTTTATTTTCAAAAGTGCATCTTTTGAAATGCGAGGACAACAATAGTTATTCAATATTTATATTACAATCAATTCTTAATAGAATTATTATATCTGTAAAGTGACAACCGGAGCAGAAAAGTGTTGAAAGGAAATGCGAATACATGATTCAGTTATTTGTTTCAAATGTTATATGCTTAGTTATAAATGATCATGAAGTTATCCATGTATTAATTATCTATCAATCTATTTCTAAGCTAAAAGCTAACAGGTTAGCGCTCACAGAGGTGTCGTCTGAGTCTTTTAGCCTCTACAGGTGATTTTCTATCCAGCCTGGAACTTGTGCCCTTTTTCTGGGTCATTGAGCATTAAATCCAAACTGTTACATCCAAGATTTATCCACTTGATGTCCAAAATTAATCCCATTTTTGCTCATTTCTGTTGCTAGCTCCGTTCTCCGTGTCTCTTCTCTTTTTCTGTCTGTGTTGGAAGTGAAGGCAAGCAGCATGCCCATACATGGGCGACAACATGGCCAAAGAGTTTAGAGTGGGAAAGATAGTAATCATCCAAGTCAAACTAGTCCAGTATGTGATCAAAGATATTATATAGCGGACAAGATAGATATCTTTCGTTTTACACCGGAGAATGGCTTCACTGGTTTAAGATTTGGCATATATTTGGGCCTTTTTTTGGAGGAAATGTAAATAGTATGTGCTTTATATAAGTTATAAGTGTTTTAGAGGCGATTGGCTTAGGTTTTACTGCTCTGTCTGTGATATCAATACATATCTGTGAGATTCATGTTCCGTTTTACTTGTTTATTTGTCTTTAAGGTCCTACAATTATTTTTAATATTCAAGTGACCTCACTGCAGCATAAATATTCTAATAACCCGGTTTGTCTTGAAAAAAAAATGATGTTCATACCTTGACTGTAGACAACAGGGTTGATTTTTTAAAAGCTTTTTTATAAAATAAATCCAGACGGACAATAAACTGTAAAAATGGCCTTATGGGTTCAGAGGGTTAAACTTGAGGAAACCATTTAAATTCAAAGTTTGTACTGTCACCTACCTCTTTTTCCATTAGTCGCTTCACCGAAAGCCCAGAAAAGTCGATCAGAGATTTCTGCTGCATAAGACAGCTTAAAAAAATCACTGACTTCATCTTTAGGTGAAGCTGAAGGTACCTTCTGGGGAGCATCTTTAGGTGAAGCTGAAGGTACCTTCTGGGGAGCATCTTTAGGTGAAGCTGAAGGTACCTTCTGGGGAGCATCTTTAGGTGAATCCACCTTCTTCGGTAGGTCTTTTGGTGGAGGTCCGCTGCGAAGATCTCTAGCAATGTTTCCATGCTGTCCGATCTCCACTGATGACGGTACGTCTGCGGCTCCAGGACCTGGCAGTGTTTCAGTTTGACTGTTAAACAGTGTTTAGATGATTAAAATGTATTAATTTAGAAGTGGGCTGGCTGCTAGGTCTCCATCTATGATAGTGACAATGGTGTAATGATTCAGATGGACTCCCGAGACCAGACGGTGCTCACCCAACTGGCCAATAGGAACGTGGCCCCGCCCATGACATAATTATTACATCGAGAGAAAAAACTGAATCGAGAGCAAAGACTTTTACAGATATTTTTTCACACAGATAGCAAAAGTATTTTGAGAGAGATATTACGTTTTGAGAGAAACACTTTTTGAGAATTTTTTTTTCCACACAGAACAAAAAATATCATTTGAAAGTTTAAAATTTTTTTTTTTTTGTTATTGGTATAAGAACTTTTTCTCTCAAACATTTTTTTTTCTCACATGTAATAAAGAAACAAATCTAGCGCCATTGGAATAATATAGAAAAAGTTTCAGAAACACTGCGAAAGAGAATGTCACTGCCCAATGTGCGGAGAGTGCAGATTTGAGTTTACGGCATGACGCGTCATACCCGATGAGAGTCGAGTCAGACCCATAGACAGTTAAAGAAGTGGACCAACAGATCCTTTTGTTCTGGATGGAGACCAGGGAAGGACAATAGAAGCACTTCCCGTTGAAGGCTAGGCGCAACGTGTCTGAAAGTTGTAAGTCTTCTGGTAGCTGTGCAAGAGAAATCTCAATCATTCCCCATCAGCAGAGACGGAGAGCGTAGCGTATATGTTAGGAGATAACATAGGTACAGGCTAATTACTGCTAACTACCATGTTGGTTAACATTAGTAATTAAACCTAAACAGCTGATGAAAGTCCAAACTGTGTGCGTGCTTCTCCTGACAATACGGTGATTTGTCGACTAAACAACGGTAAGTCGCAACCATTAGCCTTTTTTTTTTACAAAACATCTGCTACAGAGCCATAAGGTGAGACCTCCCAGTTCACCTCCTGGGCACTGCCAAGGTGCTCTTGAGCAAGGCACCAAACCCCCAAACTGCTCGGGTGCCTTTCCACGGGCAGCCCCCCTCACCCCACCTTTAAAAAAGGACTAAAAACATTTATTTTTAGCCAAACTTATGAGTTTTATCCTTGCACAAAAATGTTGTAGCACTGTTTATAGATATTTTACACTGGTGTTTTTTACCTTGCTTTTGTGATCTTACCTGTAGCCCTTTGAGATTTGTCTAAATGTAAAGTGCATTACAAATAAAATGTATTATCATCAATATTATTATTAGTAGTATTATTATTATTCACTCTGACATCTCTCTATTTAGAACATCTAGTTCTGGCCTTTGGGTAATGTGTGTAATAACAACAGTGTGTAGATTGTAATTTCCCCTTGGTGGAATAAAGTATACACTAATATTATTATTATTATTATTATTATTATTATTATTATTCACTCTGACATCTCTCTAATCAGTACATCTAGTTCAGGCCTTTGGGTAATGTGTGTAATAACAACAGTGTGTAGATTGTAATTTCCCCTTGGTGGAATAAAGTATACATTATTATTATAGATATATAGATTATATTAGATATAATATATTAGAGTACACCGCTGTTTTGCATGGTTTCCTGCTGATTTACTGCTCCACCCTCCAGTCCAGCAGGTGGCGCGCACGCACCAGTACGCCGGGGGCGCGCCTCTCGACACCAAAATCGAAAGAAGTGGAGCAGCAGGAACGGAAAGAAACAGGAAGAACTAGAAGAAGACGACATCGGCACCACAATGAATAGGAGACTAATCAAGGTAAACAAAAAAATCTTCCCCAAATAGTAGACTTTAACCTATTTTGTGCGGGTTTAAATAAGTTGCTTCGGGTTCACGCGGGTCGCCACAGTGCCGTAAACAAGAGAAAATGTCGTTAACGCGATAGTTTTAACGATCAAAATGAAAGGATAACGACGTCCAACTAGTTAGTTTTAGTTTGAGACGCCGGCAGCGCGCGACTCGGCACTCCCAGGACAACTTAGACAGAGAAAGCGTGAAGTCGGAGCACAGGGTTTTTATTATTATTAATCTTTAAAGAGAGAGGAGCTCGCTGACCCCGCTCTCGTGGTGAGAAGAGCGCGCTGTCACCGTCTGGAGGCTGAAGAGAAAACATGGAGACTTTGGGGCTGGGACGTGACGTCACACAGCGACTGGGAGATACCATATCGCCCTAAAATAATTATATTGTGAAATAAGACCAGACAGCAGTCGATGATGTTGTGATACACTTTAACATCAACTCTGACACTTTAATAATAATTTAGGGTCTTTTTTTTTGTTTATTTTCACGAATGTTGTTGTTGTTGTTGTTGTTATTTTGTTGTCTTTAAACGGTCTTTTTTATCCAATTTTATGTCTTTTTATTTATTTTTTTCTTGCTAAATCTGCTGCTGAAATTTTTCCAATTTCCTCGCGGGAGTCATCCCAAAAGGATTAATAAAGAGAAGACTAACTCTAAGTCTATAATGTTCAAATCTGCTTTAAAACAACATTTTCTTGCTCTGTTCTTTTACTTTCTCTACATCTCCGTTAGATATTCATATTTTCCTCCATTACATGTTGTCTGACAGCTTTAGTTACTGCCCTCCCTCTCCAGTGAAAACCACGTATCTCCAGATGTGTTGATGTGGGATGTTTGTGTAAAAGCGACTGATGAAGTCTTCCTTTACGCGTTGAGGGTATTCTACTTCTTAAGATAATTAAAGTCTTTAAAAAGCGTCTCGGATCAGCTCAAAAATGCACCTCGCCGCTACGATTAGTCAACTATTCGATAAGTCAATCAACTGGAAAAATAAAACTATTTTGATAAATGTTCATGCAAAAATGGCACAAAATGCTGTTTTTTTTTAGCCTTTCAGATATGGAGATTTCCAGCTTTTCTGTTTACTGATCAGAATGCGTTGAATATTTGGGGGTTTTGGACTGAACTAATCGATAAGTCGATCAACGGGAAAAATAATCAGCAACTATTTTGATAAATGTTAATGCAAAAATGGCACAAAATGCTGTTTTCAGCCTTTCAAATATGGAGATTTCCAGCCTTTTTGTTTAATAATCAGAATGCATTGAATATTTGGGGGTGTTGGACTGACAGAACAAGACATTTAAAGACTTCACCTTGGACTTTTAGAACCTGGGATGGGCAGCTTTCATTCTTTTGACATTTTAACTCACCCGGTAAGAGCGTTCGCCCCACGTAGGCCGAGTCCTGCAGCCCTTTGCTGCGTGTCATCCCTCCATCCCCTCCTTTTCCTGTCTATCTACTATAATAAAAGGGGGGGAAAAGCCCCAAAAAATAATCTTAAAAAAAGGTAATAGTTAGTTGCAGCCCTGATCGTCACAAGGCTGAAAATGGGGCCGTTTTTCTGCAACATGATCAGCTCCACTTTTTTCAGCGACACGTGGTTCTCACAGGGCAGCGATGCTACAAATGTGTGATCTTATAGACCATGATGCATTGCTGTAGATTAAACTAGCCAACATTATATAAAGGAGTTAAATGAGAACAACCTTAAACATCTACAGCTGTAAAATGCAACATAAATACAAAAAAAATATTACTCCAGAAAGATCAGGGAACATTTTACTGCAACATACCTTTTACTCTTCATACATTAAGTACATTTTGCCTACGGATCGACTGATAAGGATTTTGTTAGTGCCCATGCCAATACACAGTTTTTTGGGGTTATTTTCTTTCCCATCAGCCTTAGCCAACGACCGATACAAGCTGCGGATTTTCTTGAGCCAATATACTGCTTTTACTCCTTCAATTTACGTCATAAAAATGACAATGATGACTAATGTTACAAGTCTCAATCCTTAAACATTTATTGAACTTAAAAACTATATTTAACAAATAGTAAGGTGAGGTAGAACAAGTGAAAAGGTGCCCAGAGATTCCCACCCATAGTATTTATTACTTAAGTTAGGTTTTAAATGCAGGACTTTGGCTTGTGGTGGAGGATTTTCACACTTTCTATTAGTTTTTTTTACTTCAGTAGAGGATCTGAAATCTTCTTCCACCACCAGTATATGTTGAAGTCTGGTTGCCTCGTGAGTGATGGTCTCTGCATGACTCCCCAGTTTCTACAGCCTCTTACTTACACTTTCATCATGACACACCAGCAGAGCGTCTGAGTCAGGAATTCCCCCGCGTGATAACAAAACGAGTGACGAGTCTCGTAACCACTTCCTGAATTCCCCTAAAAATTAAATTCTCCTGCTGCAGATCTCGCACCGTGGTCAGAAAGAACAGAGGAGACACTTTGTTCCTCTCACTATGACTCTAGAGTCACTACACACTAACAAGCTAATCTCAGTCACTTTCTCTCTCTCTATCACACACACACACACACACACACACGCACGCACGCACACACACCTACACACACACACACACACACACACACACAGGTTTATGACATTGTCTTTGGGGGAGCGGTCATTGACATAATGAAATGGAAATGTCATCGCATCGGGTACGTTTTACATACCAGACATTTATAGGCATTTAATGGTTAAAATGGCAGGACTGTTGCATTAAATTAGATGTATATTCCCCTCTTCTGAGTCTCCGTGGTCTCGTGATTCTGTCCCGTTTCAAATCAACGGTTGTGTTTCAGGAGCTTGAAGAAATCCGCAAATGTGGGACGAAGCATTTCCGCAGCATTCAAGTGGACGAATCAAATCTTTTGAACTGGCAAGGCCTTCTCGTTCCTGTAAGTATCGCCTCGTGTGAAAGTAGCTGTCCTTCCATTAAACATCGTCTCATCATTAAACGTCGCATGTCTCCCCAAATCTACAAAAGGATTGTCCTCCATATGACAAGGGAGCCTTTCGGATTGAGCTCATCTTTCCCGCGGAGTACCCCTTCAAGCCACCGAAGGTCACGTTCAAGACGAAAATCTACCACCCCAACATCGATGAGAAGGGCCAGGTGTGCCTGCCCATCATCAGCGTCGAGAACTGGAAGCCAGCCACGAGAACGGATCAAGGTGAGGCTCCAGAGATCAGTAAACCGGCCTTTTTTTTAAACTTCTAACCTCCGACATCACACCTCATTTAGCTTAATCAGAGTCTGGCAAAGGGCTGCACGATTAAACGCAGTGTGGTCAAAATCACAATATGGACTAGTTCAATGTCCAAATCATCAATTTGAGGTACCGTTTGGGTGTTCCAAGGCAAATAAAGGGTGATAAAAAGCAGGAAAAGTTTCCTCCTAGCCTGCCGTTTTATTTTCCAAATAGATTTTATATTCATTTTTATCAGAATAGAACATATCCAACATACAAGTGTTGTCTATATTCACAAAAATATCAGAACAGGAAGGAAAATAAAGCGCCATCCCGACCAAGATGACGTCGTTTATGATACCTGAAGTTGTCTTTTTTAAACATTTTACACAGGGTTCAAATTTAACTTTTTTGTCTACCATCAGAGTGCTTAGCAAATGTTAAAATTTGACCAGCCACTCAATAGATGACCTTTGTTTTTTGGGCTGGCGAGTGAAGCAACACCACCAGCCACTTGTACATTTTACCAGCATTCGGCTGGTAGATGGTGCTATTTTTGAACGCAGTAAAACAGTGACAGAGCGCATAAATCCTGTCTATTCTTGTTCTCTCTTCCTCCCTCCCTCCCTCCCTCCCTCCCTCCCTCCTCCAGTGATTCACAATCTCATTAGTCTGGTGAACAGCCCCCAGCCGGAGCATCCGCTGCGGGCCGACCTGGCGGAGGAGTACAGCAAAGACCGCGCCAAATTCATGAAGAACGCCGAGGAGTTTACAAAGAAACACAGTGAAAAGCGACCCGTCGACTGA
>NC_048422.1:23263915-23269439 GCF_013103735.1 Etheostoma cragini | reverse complement strand
ATACAGTATTAGGAGACCACTAAGGTCTATATAAAGAGACTTCAGATACAGTATTAGGGACCACTAAGGTCTATATAATATAATTTAATTTCTTAATTGTTTTTAAATGCTCTTTAATGTTTCATGTAAAGCACTTTGAATTGCCTTGTTGCTGAAATGTGCTTTACAAATAAAGCTGCCTTGCCTTTAAAGTCTCTAAACGTTTCCCTACACAATGATCCTTTTCAGAATATATGTTACATTACTGGATTATAATTGATGATTTAATTATGAAAGATATGGATTATTTTAGTTACTTTATACGCTGCTACCTTGTGTATTTGCCCCCTTATCAGAATGCATCATATTTCATTTGTTGAGTATATTTTGGATTATTTTTGGGACATTTTTTCCCTTTTTTAGTGACAGTGGATACTTTTTTAGTGACAGGGAATGTGGGAGAGAGATGGAGGTTGACACGCAGCAAAAGGGCCGCAGGTCGGACTCGAACCCGGGCCGCTGCAGAGGACTCAGCATACATGGGGTGCACGCTCTTACCGGATGAGCCAGAGGTCGCCCCTATATTTTGGATTCATCCAAATTATCTAAAAGTTACTAAAGCTGTCAAATAAATGCCGTAGAGAGCAAGAAATGTGCCTCTGAATTGTAGTAAAGTAGTAGTAGCAGAAAAAAGGAGATACTCATGTAAAGTACAATAACCTCAAAATTGTACATAAGTACAGTTCTTGAGTAAATGTGCATAGTTACTTAAAATGCGTTGAGCTCTCAGGGCCACCGTAGAAAAGCAAAACGCAGTCGAAGTGTTTTACACTGTTGGTTTTATTGAAGTCAGGGTGACAGTGAAGACCTTAAACTTGAGGTAGAATCGCCCCCTAACTGCACTTCATGTTTATGATTAGGTTCCCCTAAAGATTTTGCAACTGTTGGAGGAGGAATAAAGAAATGTCCTCCTGTCCTGTAGCAGTGGACGGACGTGGTTCTGAGGTTGTGGAGGGAGCCCTGAGCAGAGAGCCACCCTCCTGCCAACACTGAGGCATCCGTGCATCGGGCTTTTACTTCCTGAACTGATTAATGGGAGCTGGGACTTTGATGTCCTGTCCCTTCTCTAGCTTCTTCTCACACTCAATCAGGTGGTTGACCCCATCGACCAAAAGCTGGACTAGCTCCACCTGGGGAGAAAACAAACAAAAACAAAAAACACACAATAAAGTTCATTTCTACAACAAAATATTGGCTCAGAGTTTGAGATGACAAAAAACTAGGGAAGCCAATTATATATGGGGCGGCTGTGGCTCAGTGGTAGAGCGGTTGTCTGCCAATTGGAAGGTTGGGGGTTCAATACCTGGCCCTGCAGTCCCATGTCGAGGTGTCCTTGGGCAAGACACTGAACCCCAAGTTGCCCCTGATGCTGCGCATCGGAGTGTGAATGTGTGTGAGTGTGTATCTGATGAGCAGGTGGCACCTTGTACGGCAGCCTCGGCCACAGTGTATGAATGTGTGTGAATGATGAATATTTCCCATATTATGTAAAAGCGCTTTGAGTAGTTAAGACTAGAAAAGCGCTATATAAATATAGCACATTTACATTTATTTCAGGGGGGGGGATGGTGCCCCCCTTCTAGCCCCGCCCCTGCGTAAAGTCAATCCTTATTAACATGACCAAAGAGAAAGAAAAAATGTCTGCAAGCAGGAACAAAAGACGCTTTTCCTCACCTCAGATTTGCCGAGACGGTCGTTGTTGGAAATGTCGAAGGTGTCTCCGGTAGCAGCCGTGTCCACGCCGCCTGTCCCTCGCTTCTGCAGCCGCAGGTTGTCGAGGATTTTGGAGAAACGTGGGTCCTGCAGAGTGATATCAATCATTCATAACTTGTTGTTACTATTGTCAAATTCCACTTTTTTCCAAGAGCACATGTGCAGAGGTTTATATTGATTGATCCTGTAAAGGTTGTGGGCTTAAAGGGATAGTTTGGATGTTTTGAAGTCTCACCATAGTCAGTGTGTTAGCTATAGTAGTACGTGTACATTATATTTAGAATATATTCAGCACTCCACCTTGCGGTCAGACAGCCCTTTACGACGGGGAACTGAAGCCGTTATCTTTACTCTCTTCAAAGCCACCAGACTCCTTTTACAAAAACAGAGATTTTACCTCGCAGAAGACGGGAGGTTGCTGCTCTAATGCTGCCTCCATCGGTTAGTTTATTTGTGTTATTGTGTGACTTTGGTGTTTTAAACTAACGCTATCAAATTAAATAACCATTCGAGGCAGCAAAGTGGCTCCTGCCTGCTTTTTTTTTTGACTGGGGGGGGTCGTGCTGACTGCCATCTACTGCAGCTAACACACCACACTTTTAAAAACCTGAATTATCCCTTTAAATTAAAATTACTCTTGACGTTGCAAACACGAGTTGACAAATCAATCGCAGCAGAAGGTGCAGTCAGTAGCTGATTAGGAGGAATAGATTGTATCACACAATCTCCTTCAGGAGATGGAGAATAAAGGATGAGGGTGGCGATATTCTATATTTTTAAACAACTTATATTTGAACAAATTCCATGAAAAGAACAAAACAAAAACCAACAATATTTTCATCTGACTCAATACGTCCGGATTTCCAGAAACGGATTTCTACAAGGTGGGAGGAAATAGTGCGTTGTATGGGGACTATTTTCAGCGGCGGATTAATCCACATTTGGTGCTCTAGTGATTATTTGTGCCAGGAGGACCATGGGCGAGGGGTTGAGTCAAGGTAAACTAGTGTTTGTGTGTGTTTATTGTGAAGACACATGTAAGCCAGTGCAACAGTGTGGCTCATTGATGTTTTTTTATGGAACAGACCGAGGAAGAAGATATACTGTATCAGGCTGTGATAAACACACACACACATAATACAGTACATGATATATTCACTGGTTGTTTCATTCTAAGTCTGCAGAGGAAGATCATGTGATCAAAAAGTTCAGAACAGCTGCTAGATGGACCTCACGGTGAGATTGGATCTGTCAACAGAGTTGTATCTGTGTGTTCTTGTTGAGTTGTAGCTGCTTTATTGCAAGTGAGTTAGTGTGTGCGTGCGTGCGTGTGTGCGTGTTACCTGGCTGAGTTTTGGCAGGCGCACATGCACCCCCGCCCTGAGGCCGGTGCCCAGGTTGGAGGGACATGTGAGGACGTAGCCCAAACGCTCGTTCCACATGAACTCCCAGCCTCTCTCCTGGATCAGGTGTTCTACCTGGGAAACATAACATCACGTGAGAGGAGTAGACCAGTCACATTCTCAGTTTTCAGATAAACAAATTAAATGTTTCTTGATGAGCTGAAAAAAAAATTCTCCTGCATCTTGTGTTACTATCACTTGTAAATGAACTAACAGCAATGTGTCGTCTTAAAGCAACACATACTGTGATTTGAAGCAAGATGCTAGCTCCTATTTTTATCCATCTCTGCAAAAAAAACAAAAAAATAAACATACATTTTCTACATATGGTTTTTCTTTGATTATTATCTGGGTACTTTAAAGATTTGGTTTCACAGACGCAGTGAAAAATTAAGGTTTGGCCCCAGTGAGAAGGGAAATCCAATCTGCGTACAGATTTACTAGCCTGGAAATCCAGACCTAAACCACAAAGGATTAAGGGTCTGGCATTGAGTAATGAAAGTCGCCCATCTCGAGGGGCGGCACCAAGCGGACCTTTGAAAATCTCACTGCACGCAATTGGGTAACACTACGACCAATCGCAACAACACACGGGGTGACGTATCCAGAGCCCAATACGCTTAGCTACCAGCGGAGCTAACTGGTAGATTAAAATGTCGTCATCTGTTCAGCTCACCGCTGGCCCCGCCTACATCAAATACACCGATGTGATTGGTGTAGCTCATATCTGGCCCCGCCTATATCAGATACCGCGATGTAATTGGTGTAGCTCATATCTGGCCCCGCCTATATCAGAAACATCAATGTGATTGGTGCAGCTCATATCTGGCCCCGCCTATATCAGAAACATCAATGTGATTGGTGCAGCTCATATCTGGCCCCGCATATATCAGATACATCAATGTGATTGGTGCAGCTCGGCTACAAGGGCATAGTTAATGAGCAGCATTACTCGATGCCAGATTAACTCGCTGAGCAAATTCAAATTGGGCTCTTGAGAGAACTCTGGATTTCCAGAGCACAGAATTACTAGACCACATCCAACATTTAAAGCATTTGCGGGGTGCGAATGGTCCACCAAAACAAGTTCCACTGCACTGTGGAGAAGGTCTCACCCTAAAGCAAGTTGTCTCCACTGTACCTGTTTAAGTCCTCTGCAGAATCTCTCAAACACTCTCTTCATGTTGCCTCCCTTCTCCATGGAGATGACTCTGGTGTGGTCCTCCTCGTTCACCCAGATCAGGAAGGTCTTCTCGTTGTTGTGCCTGAAGAGAACCAGAACAAGAGACTCAATAAGCAGCTCTCCTAGGGAAACCCTCTTTTCATTAACTGAAGATGACTCATGGTCATAAGAAGACCTCATTTTGCAGACACTTTAATATTCATGCTGCTTGTCTGGGCAGAATTAACATGCGAGAGCGTAACGGACAATCCCCGCCAAATGGAAAACACTAAAACTATTTCCCTTCCGTATTTTTTCCACCAACATGCGTCAAAATCAGGGTAATAACTGAATTATTGTTGTTGTTTTCAAATGATTTTTTTCCATATTCAATTTAGTCTGATTATTAAACCCATAAATCTCCATATTTAAATGGCTGAAAACATCATTTTCTGCCATTTTTGCATGAAGTATCTTAAATTTGTATTTAAAAACTTGTGTTAAATTCCAATCCACCCCTGAGTGTATCTCTGAAGTGGATCAGGATGTTAAAGTGTGAACAGTGACACAGCAGACATGCAGGAGAGCTGAGTCGACCCTACCAGATGCCCCTGGCGTCTGGCCAGTCTCGGGCCATAAAGGCACATGTCAACAAAGGAGAGATGGGTTTGTCAAACAGGAAGTGGTCCTGAAGGATGAAGGGACAAAGGGGACATAGAAAACAGGTAGAAAACAGAGGAAGGAGTACGTTAAAGAGGATGACTTCAATGATTCAGTGAACAAACATCTGGGGTTGAGAGGAGAGAATAAAACAAAGGTTTGGGAGGACTTCACAGGACAGGAGAGGGTTTGGATGCGATGGCCTCTCATTGCTTACAACACTAACAGTACTGGGATGGGACACTATGCACTAGGATGGGACACTATGCACTGGGATGGGACACTATGCACTGGGATGGGACCCTAAGCACTGGGATGGGACACTGGGCACTGGGATGGGACACTGGGATGGGACACTAAGCACTGGGATGGGACATTAAGCACTAGGATGGGACACTAAGCACTGGGATGGGACACTGAGCACTGGGATGGGACACTAAGCACTGGGATGGGACCCTAAGCACTGGGATGGGACCCTAAGCACTGGGATGGGACACTAAGCACTGGGATGGGACACTAACAGCACTGGGATGGGACACTAACAGCA
>NC_048422.1:23256364-23263815 GCF_013103735.1 Etheostoma cragini | reverse complement strand
GGACACTAAGCACTGGGATTGGACACTGGGATGGGACACTAAGCACTGGGATTGGACACTGGGATGGGACACTAAGCAGTGGGATTGGACACTGGGATCAGACACTAACCACTGCACTGGGATTGGGTTTCTTACCAGATCCCCCTGGAATCGGGCCAGTCTCGGGCCATAAAGGCCGAGGTGAGTAACGGAGACACGGGCTTGTCAAACAGGAAGTGGTCCTTGTGTGGTGCAGCGTGAAATAATCAGAACAGCAAAGTCAACAAAAAGGATGACGTTGTTGAATATCGCAACAACAACATGACCTGTGATAAATAAATTGATATTAAAGTGTTCTCAGTTCTGCTGCGTCACGTTTCCTGCTAAAATACAACAAACCGCTTGTTGAATTTTAAACAAATGGAAGGAAAGAATTTTCATTGTTTGGTTTTTGAACAAATTGAACATTGAGTCGATTATAAAAAGCTACATTAAAAAAGAATGACAGTTACATGTTAAAGTGCATTTTTCTACTCATATTTTCTTTCAAATAAAACAAAATGGTATCTTTGGCAATATGTTATTGTGCTAGTTTATATCCCGATGATGATTAAAAAAAAAAAAACGTATATTGTGCAGCCCTAAAACCTACTAGAGCTCGACTAACAGTCACATGATATTGTCGACTGATCCATTAGTAGGGCGGGAATCACCAGACGCCCGATATCATCACGATACTAAAGGCCACATTACTATACTGCAATTTTAAAAGTTCATAACCCGGCTCCTGGGCCGGATTAAACAATTGTTGCGACATATTGCAATTTTTCCAACTTTAAATTATATCCCCAAAGGGAAAACTTTGTCAACGTCTGACCTCACCAGAAGAAGAAAATAAACTCACCTACACCATCTAGTGGACTGAAAAAGTCATTGATGTTATTGTAAGAGCCAATTAGTGCCCTTGGTATGAATAGGAACACACACACACACACACACACACACACACGTGATTTGTCTGGAAACCCAAATAAGATCTCATTTAAATAGATGGAACTGAAACTTTTATCTTCAAATATGACTTGGACTTTCATTGATAAAAAGTGTAAAAGATAAGTTACAGTAAATTCCTCTACCCGTGCAACAGCACCTCAGGGGGCTTAAAGCTTGGGCTTAGTCTCTACCGTTATTTTTCAAGTAGTTCTTTTATGAAATTTATATAATAAGAGACTGGGTATCGATACGGCATTGCTACGGGACGGCATTCCCCCCTCCCACCTATCAGTTAGCCTAGTTAATTTAATTAACAGATTAACAGATCTGTGTGCTTTGAGTTGTCGTTAACATTAGAAAAGCGCAATATAAATGCTGTCCATTTACAGTCTGTAAAACTGAAAAACCACCGCTTTAAATCTTGTGTTTACCAGAAATGTGCTGGTAAGTTTCTGGAAATAAGTCATTCAGCATGAAACAAATCGTAAAAAATGACTAATTGCCTTTACAAATCTTAGTGGACTAAGAGTAAAAAGACCAATTAATCTACTAATCAACTAAAACTTGGGCTGCACTGTATAAGGAAAATATGCATCTCGTGATAACGATTGTTACTTGTGATAAATTATGAATTTATCTCTGCATTTCTGCTGCATTCATTATTCTGATAAAATACAACAAATTGCCTGTTGAGTTTAAAACAAGTAGGAAATAATTTAAAACATTCATTCTTTCTACCACAAAGCGTCTCTGATTATCCATTGCGATATGTTGCAGCCTTTTTGCGATGTGTAGACTATTTTAAGTTGACATTGCCATGACAATTAAAACTACGATATATTGTGCAGCCCTTGAATTACCTCTGGGACTAATCCCTGCTAGTCTAGGAGTAAATCGGGACTTCCACAAAATCCCAATTATGACTTTGGAGAAGTCCTGTCAAATCAACGATCACAGTGATCTAGGAACTTCCATCATTTTGTAATTTCTCTGTATAAAACCAAGCTGAAACTCACATCAATGAGCTGCTGCTGCTCCTTCTCCGTCATGTCTCCCAGGCTGTAGTAGCGTCCGGCCAGGTCTCCCTTCAGGCCGGCCAGGGCCGTCACCACCACCCGCTCCACCTCCCGACGCTCGGCCCTGGAACAGGCCGGGGGCAGGCTCAGACCCCGGATGCTGCGGCCGGTCCGGACCCGGGACGACAGGACGTAGTGGTCGTCGAACACGGCGTTGGTTATCTGGAGGTTTGGGGGACACAGGTGAGAAAGACAAATGGGAAACGTGGTTTAGTGCTTGAGGGGACGGCAGGTGGGCGCAGGGGTCGTGCAGCGGGGTACACACCTTGGAGGAGTCCAGGTCGGTCGGGTGTTTCATGGTTTTGGGGTCGTAGCCGTTGTGCCGGTCTTTGATGACGGGGTCAAAGAGTTCAGCAAACACCTGAAAGGGAGCAGGAAGCAACGTCAAGACTAGGTTTGGTTTCAGGATTGTTCATAAAAACAAATAATAAAACATCTTAAGTCTCCTTTATAAAGAGCTGATATCCTCTGATAAATAGCGTCACAGGTGATAAAATATGGATTAAAGGTCTAATATTATGCTTGTTTTGTTAGTATGTTAGTGTGTTCATACTTTATTTGGGGTTTCTTCTAGAACATGTCCATGCTTTAATGTTAAAAAAAACTCTTTATTTTTCTCATACTATCTGTCTGAATATCCCTGTTTTGCCCCTCTGTCTGAAACGCTCCGTTTTAGCGCCTGTCTCTTTAAGACCCCCTCCTGAGAAAGCCCAGTCTGCTCTGATTGGCCGGGCCTTCCTCACCTGCACCAGACAACGGGGGGGGGGGGGGTTAGCCCTTGCTAAACCACTAGATACTCGTTCACTTTGTGTTGTCTTCTCTTTTAGGACCCTCTCGTGTCCCTCATATCCAGAAAAACTTTCTGAATAGAGTCAGGAATGCATGTTTATCACAGAAAATAAGGTAAAGGCCGTTGATTTTCAGGTAGAAAAAAATTTACTTATGCCATTTTTCTTCTTGTAAAAAATTAAAATGGGTCAATTTGACCCGAATACCATTGAAGGGTTGAGTATTACTCATAGCATATTCATGTTATTATGAACTCTATCTTCTCTGGTCTAGATTTTGGCAGCTGGACAGTTGCTCGATGGTGTTTTTTGCCTCCAACGTCGCCTTCCAGGCATCTAACCCTTACCTACACATGTGTCCATCTTCTTTATCAAAGTACAGATCATTTAACTTGAGGAGATGACCTGATGTAGACACTGCGACCTTTGACCTCTCTCACCTCGTAGCTCTCCTCATCGCCGGCCACGCAGCCCACCGTCTTGATGAACGGGTGCCCGGGGTTGTCCACTCCGGTTTGGATGCACTGGTCCAGGGTCCAGTTGTTGGGGGTGACCTTGTCCCTCAGTTTGGCATAAATGGCGGGAGTCAGCGCCGCGGCCATGCAGTTGTTGTGTTTCCTCAGGTCGGGAAAGTCAGAGCTGCAGAAGGTGGGAGGAGTGGAAAAATTTGAGTAACTGTACGTAATCTGAAGATCCTGGACGGGCTTTTATAAACATCCATGCTGCTGTGATCACATTTAGGGTTAAATTAACCCTTGGGTTGTCCACCCGGGTCAAAAAAGGAAAAATAAATTGAAATTTTCGTCTCTTTTTCCAGACTTTTTTAAAACGTTTTCACTAACACCACCTTACTACCACTAGTTGTAGACTACTTTTTGGAATTCATGGGCAATAACCCTCATTTATATAGAATTATACCTAATATTGGAGTTAAAAAAGCAGAAATGCTGGATAAGTACAATCAAATATTGTTGTGCAGGTGTGTTAGCGGATGGGACAGGAGACTAAAAACTCATTTTAAATATACTTTTCCCAGTTTCCTACCTCGTTTCATCTTTGCAAATTATGCAAAATTGCCATGCCTCAGAATAATTATCACATCAAACGCCTCAAACATCCTGTTTCAACGGGAAATACTCCACATTAAGAGAAGATGCTCGCAAAATGGGACTGTTAACCGTTGTACTTTCTTCACTTTTGGGACTCTCTTATATCCCTCGGGTCAATTTGACTTATTTGGGGTTTTAAAAAGAATTCTGAAATAACATTTTAATTCATAATCTATTAACAAATATTGTCTTTATCTCATTTTCCAACAATTTGAGGTAACATATGTTCAGGGAATGCATCAGTCTCTATCAGCACACTATTAAACATGGAAGTGGGGTTGGTTTTTTGTCATAAGGTTATAATTCATGTTAAAAATCCACTATGGAAACAACATAAGTGTCATATCCAGAATAATGTTCCGAATTGAGTCAGGGAGGTTTATCACAGACAATAAGGTAAGGCCGTTGATTTTCAGGTAGAAAAAATGTAACCTAATTTCTGGCTTGCTCTGGAGACGCTTACGAGACATACTGGTGAAGAAGAGAAGGGGGGAGACAGGTTGAAACCTGAGGACATTGTCTTAACATTCAAAACCTGGAGATATTCAGTTTATAAGGAAAGACAAACAGGACAATTCCACACTTAAGAGGCTGAAAACAGATTTTTTTGCCACGTTAGCATGAAAAATCACTTAAATGATTAACTGAATGTCAAAATAGTCTGTGATTATGTTTTGATTAGCTGACTAATCTTTCGATTATTTGGCTGATTCAAGGAGTTTTGTTGTTTTCTTTACAGACTTCATTTAGCTTAAGAACCACTTGACTGTTCCTGTGTTTTATGCACTACATCTCAAGGGACATTTTTTATTTTAATTAAAAGGAACTGGGCCGGGAGCTAAGTTAAATCTAGACCCTCTAATCTAAATCTACCCGGCCTTACCTGGGGGGATAGAGCTTGGTCTTCTTATCGGCTGCGAGGCTGTTTTCGCTCATCAGGAAGCCGGCGGCCATCGTCCCTGCGCCCAGGCTGGCCAACAGCGCCGCCGTGTTCCGGCCGGAGATCAGGCGTGTGAAAGAGCTCGCCATCTTCCTGATGGTTGTCCACTCTTCGTCAGTAAGAAATCAGCTGGAGGAGAGAAAAAGAATGACTCAGACAGAAGAGATTTTATCTTTGTTGATGAAACAAGTGAAACAGTGGTCCCTGAAGCGAGGCCCTTGAGGGCTTTTCCAGCAAAATAAAAGTAAATAATCTATGTTCACTACCTTTAAATCCATGTGAAAGTAACACAATAGGAGCATACGTGACATGGGTTTCATTCACTTTTGGTTATAAAACGCAACAACTGCTGTCAGATGGGGGGCGGGGGCAAGAAGTCTCATCAAATGGGGGTCCGTGGTCTATTTGCCAGTTCAGAGGTTCTTCAACACACAATAGACATTCATAGTAAGCAAGCATAACCTTAATTAATTTATCTCGTCCAATCATATTCAGGCAGCAGGTGCGCGCCAGAAATCTTGAATCCTTTCACATCAAGTTAAACGTGAGTTTGCGTTTTTGACTCAAAGCCAACGGCCTTTACAAAGGAATGCAGAGCCGAAATGGAGGACGTTATCGTGGCTAATTAGCTTTGTCGTATCATCCACTTCTGTGAGAGTGTGAACTGCTGAAAGAGACCTAGGCCTAGCTAATGCTGTAAGACAGGAGTCAATAGATAGTAATTAAGAATTAGCCCAGGTCTTTTTTTTAAATTATAAATACTGTAAACTCTGTCCCGTTAGCGATAAAGCAACTTACCTTTTTCTCCTCTTCACAAACTATTTATTGAATTAAATGATGTACAATCCTGAGAACACAACGGCTGAGAGGTGTAACAGGCCCACAACAGATTCTAAATAAAAGATGGCGTATTGGGTGGGGACCGAGGGTCGCCGGTTCAAGTCCACATACGGACCAAAGTAAGGAATGGGGTTTGGTAGCTGGAGAGATGACCATTCACCTGCACGGGCTCTTGAGCAAGGCACCGTACCCTGCTCAGGGCGCTGATCCAGCACTGGCAGCCCCCCCGACTCTGACATATTTCCACTATAGTGCATGAATAGGGGATCAATAAACAATATAACTTATTTTCAATATTACTATTATTATTATTATGATGATGTTGAGCCGAGACGGCAGATTCAGGCCGCTGAAACTCTCTCTCTGATGTTCTAAAACTTGTTTTGTCTCGTTGTGAATCTTTGGTCTGAACTGGGCTTAAGGGCCACAAATAGTTAACAAGACTCCAGTCTGAACTGCCGACCCCCCCCCCCCCCCCCCCCCCAGCTTTCTGTTTAATACAGTAACAAGCTTAGAGTCGGTGGGGCAGTGACAGATGCTCTTAGCCTCTTAGCATTATCCCAGTGTCCCACCTTTGGGGGGGGGCAGGTGTTATGTGTCCCCTAACGACGGGTTTCCCCAAGATGTCCGTCTTAAGGACACAGAAACAAGCGGGACCTGAGACAGCTCGGAAACAAACTGCAGTTTCCAATTTGACAACTGGAGATAAATGGTGCTGTAGATCAATATCCATCAATGTGCATGTACTGTACAACAAATGGCCTCTCGGGGACGGTGAAGTGTTCCAGGCCTAAAGGCCCAATATTGTTGTTTTTGTTTAAAAGTCCATGAAGATTTTAAATCTTAAATGTAGTTACTTTATTAAAAAGTTCTTCATGAAAAGGTCATATTGTAGCTTGTCCTTCACAGACAGACAGACAGACGGAGGTTGTGCAATATCCACGAGACTGTGTCTTAATATAGAGGGAAGCTGTGAGGACGGTACTGGTAATCCGGGTCAAAGGAAACACGGCCGATCTGCTCTGAACCGATCACTGAGGTGGAGCTCCAGATGAATCGATTCATCGACTAGTTGTCAACTATTGAATTACCAACTATGAGTTTGAGTCCTTGTTATTAATATTTGTTTAGTTCCTTCTCTCCTCTGTGACAGTAAAAGGAAAATATACAAGTTGTGGACTAAACAAGACATTTGAGGACAGCTTTGGGGACCACCGATCAACATTTTTCACAGTGTTTGGACATTTTATAGACCAAATAACTAATCAACATGAAAATAACAGTTAGTTGCCGCCCTAAAATACCCCCCCCCAGTAAGGTACATGTTCTTTTTTTGTCTGCAGACTTTATCCAACTGATCCAAACAGAGGGGTGAACGGGCTCTCCAGTCAGTGGGAACGTTATATTTAGATCAACGGTTGCGCGACCAGGATCCAGTGCCAAGAACCAAGCCAGCTCTGGCTCACAACGCAGTGTCATGAGACCAGTGCAGAATGAGACCACGTCAGCAGGACACGGATGGAAACCCGGGAGGAGGGCAGGTGGAGTAGAACAGAAGCGAAGCAGCAATGATCGACAGATAAAAGCAAGAACTTTCAGGAAAAAGATCAAGTTTAGATTCTGCATTCTGTGCCTTATATAGCCTCCACTGCTTCCTGACACTGTGGATCATGTGTTCTCATGGTGAGGATTATGCCAAAACCACAACGGACCCAAGATCAGGCCC
>NC_048422.1:23246297-23256354 GCF_013103735.1 Etheostoma cragini | reverse complement strand
CCACGGTGACCTTTTAACTCTGAGACTGTACGCTCAGGAAATAAGAGCAGCTTCGTCCTCTCCAGAGGACACTGCAAAGTTACCACCTCAGGTATAAAAAAAACTAAACATTTACTAAACAAGATAAATCATTTTCATGCAAAGTGCATCAAAAAGTTGTCTTTTTGACTGAAAATAGGGCAGCAACTATATTCATGTTGTCAGTTTTCTTGATTAATGGATTAGTTGGTCTATTAAATGTCATAAAAGGGGGGACTCAAACAACTCACAACTCCACAACTCAAAGATATTCAGTTTACCGTCACAGAGGAGAGAAGAAACTACAAGATATTCACATTTAACAAGCTGCAATAAAGAAAATTCTAACTTTTTTTCATAAAAAAGGACTCAAACCGATTAATCTGTTATCAGAATAGTTGGCAATTGACTTAAAAGTTAACAACTAAAAGATTAATCTTTAAAGCTTTCTTTTAGTTCTAATTCATAACGTTTGCAGTATTTGTTGAGTGTACATGTCTTAAAGTTGTTGACACATCCTGCCTTCACTGCTCCTGTTGAACACATTTAAACTTTAGAAACATGCTCACATGGTCCCAATCACTCAATAAGATATTTTTTTATCATAGCATTGCCTGTCTCTTCTTTGATACAAATGATTCGGCATTCAGCTTGAGATGCATGACATAACTGAGCCTTTCTGCAAGAGAAGTAAGAAAAAGTATTTACAGTACCTGTAGGGAAGCTGCTCTGCCTTCTAGCTGAAGGTCTCCTGTTAAAGAGCTTTTCTCTCTGCTCTCTCAGGGGACACCACCCCCCCCTCGTGTTGGATTAAAACCCCGGCAGCCAATCACAAGCCCAGAAACAAACCAATGGGAGGACCACCAACATGAGCAACGACGGCACAGACCGCTAACGTGGAGCCGTGATTAACCATGACCGCCTCGGGTCCCATATCACTGTCCAGATTGACCTTGATATTTCCCCTCACACACTGACCCTGAGAGCCCCCAACACACACACACACACACACACACACACACACACACACACACACAGTTCACAAGGCAGTACAAAACTATACTGTAACTAGAATGTGTGCAATCCTATAATTACACAGGGATAATACTCAAAACTCACATTAGAAACCAACTGCGAAGCTGTGTGTTTAAGAGGGCATCAGCGCCTGTTCTGTTTGAGGAAACTGAGTCGCTTCCCCACTGACAAACCCATCATGACCCTCTTTTAACACGCTTTTATTGGTTTGGAAACCTCTTTGAAAAACAAAAAAACTCACTCAACCAACTAGTAAAGTGGTCTAGCAGGCTGATCGGTGAGCCAGGGCTCAACATGGAGACCCTTGTTCACTAAACTGTTACAGCGCACAACTGGTTCAGTTATAAATGACATTTTTGCATCCATTGCACAGAGAGTTTCAGCTCCTCTCCTCTGGACATAGGTTCACAATCCCTAGGTGTAAGACACAGGACAGTTTAGTCCCTGCAGCCATCACACGGAAGAATGAGTCATAGCTATAGCACAGGGGTTTATTTGGCGTTTGTCACGTCAATATCTCAGTATAATCTGGGGTCTCATTTGTAAAACTTAGTAGGATCCTTACTAAAAGTGGCGTACACCCCCCCAAAAAAGTCTGGTTTATAAAACTGTGTACGCACACCTGTAAGCCATGTTCCCTTCATAAATCCCAGGTTACCTACAAGTGTGCGTATCGGCCTCTAGGGGTCACTGCAGTTTTGTTTACAACAATTTGTAAATTAACACCTTGCCAAAAGCACAGCATCCACTATGCCCCCCCCCCCCCCCCAAAGATACAATTTGAAGACGAAAGTGTAAAAGGCAAACACACTTTTCTCAATGCAGGTTTTGTCACCAACAGCATAAAGTCAGGACTGATAACGAGCTCGTTAAGTGTAACGATTGCGCGAGAGCTGGCATTCACCACTCAGGGCTGTACCACTGCATCTTCCTATAACTGCCATAACTGTTCGCAACATCATAATTCACTTTTTTTTCCTTTTATTGGGTGTAAATATCTACATTACACAAAGAAATGCATGGAAAAATACATCAAAAAAGCTGGAATTTCAGAGTTTACAGTAATGTAAGAAAGCACGGGGTCTCGTACACTAATGCTTTTAAGAGTTTGAAGATTCCTGCCATCAGGAATGTGCCAAAATAAATGAATGAATCTAATAAAAAGTCAGTAAGAGCCGACTATAAAGAGAACAGTAATCTGAAGGGCAGAAGGGACATCATGCTAAAGTCATGCTAGAAACACGGAGACTATTGACAATCTTTACAAATCAATAGTGCCAAGGTATTACTATTTTAATAATACTGTCAAGGATTGAAATATGATTAAAAGATCATATTGATAAGGAACCTATAATACTGATACATGTAAAAGAAATTTTAATGAAGGGCTTTGTATCGTGTTGGAGACCTTTTAGAAAATATTAAAATCAGAACGCTGTTTACAAAATCAGTGACGCTGAAAAGACGTGATTTACAGCAGAAACGCTTTCAATAGTCAAGAAAGATGAACAAAATGTCGATCTTATGTTTGCTTTGACCATATTTTCAGATTTTGTGTGTAAACTACAAAAGAATTTTGCGTTTAACATGCAAATGCAACACAACTGCAATCACATAAACCTTTAGGAACAGGAGAGCCAGAAAGTACTAAGATAAAATATCGGAACATCTGTCCTCCAGCTGTTTAGGGAACCCAGTGTGTCTCACGACGCACACATACACACAAGGCTCCACGCTCCAGCTGCACGAGATTTACTGTGTGGTCATCTGATTCGTTGTCATTTTGTCTGGGGATATGCACGACTCTGAGCTGGAAACCTACAAGCTTGTGGTGCGTTACATTTGAAATCTGAAGTCTCCTCCTGAGCTGAAGCATCAGCAGGCTACGTCTCTGGGGCTCTAATAGATGTAGCAGCATTTTCTTTTGTTTTGGGATTTAGCCATTTTAATGGCAAGGCTGGACTCCCCACGTGCAAATGTTCCACCAAAACAAGTTTTATAATTAAAGAAATTCTTGACCTTTCTTCACCACTGAGAACATATCTACTTAATATGATCTGTGAATCATTGTTGTGTTTCCAGCTGGCACCGCTGCCTTCAAGAGCCCAAAACATTTGTTCTGCCAATGTATGCAGAGAGCAACATTCACTGGCCCACAGCATCCAGATCTCTTTGTATATCCTGTGCAGGGGCTGTGTGTAAAGAGTGCATATTTCAAAAATAATTTGGAAATCACACAGCAAACCTTGGGCCCAATAAAGAGGCAAGTCCCTCTCCTTCTGGTGGACCCAATGGGACATAAATTTGTGTAAGAAAATAAGAAAAAAATCTGTCCGGTAGTAAATGGCAGGAGAAAATAAATACATTTTGAGCCTATTTCAATTAAGCCAAGAATTACACATATTTTGACTAAAAAAATCATTTCCCGGTGAAGAAAGTCAGGTTGTTGCCATAGTACCGCTCAGTGAACTACATATCTCATCTCACACTGGCTAGCTAGCTAGTTAGCTAGCTTAGCTCTGATCCACAACAGATGTAACCTTATCTCACCTGATGTGTTTTACCTGACGTCTTGTCATCAGCTGAGAAGAGAAAGAATGAGCAAGACCTGTATGAGTTACATCTCAGTGCAAAGACACGGTAGCGTCAGCAAGACATCACTTACTTTGGGGTGTTTAGTCTAATTAAACGTATTTCTTGATTAAAAAAATTATCTTTGAAATTGACGAATTGAATTGAATTCATGGCTCAATTCAAATGGGATCAAATATGTACTTATTTGTTTTTCTCGCTGTTCACTATAGTACATTTTTCCCTAAATAAGGAAAGTAGCAGAAGGACTTGGCTTCTCTATGGACAAGCAGGATAATCCGGCTATGATTACATAAATCATGTAAAACTCATCTGACAATGTTACGTGCAAGACTACAGAGGCAGATTGGTATGTACAACGTGACACTAGCGCCATGTTTGGCTAGCTAACATGGTTGTTTCTACAGTCATAACTGTACGGTTGTATGGCAGAGTTGTGCATGTTATACAGTTCATTCTGTTACTAAATATACACATAATATTTACACAAAAAGGCACATTTTCTCCTGAGTTTCCTAAGCACAATGACTGGCGGTGTTTCATAAAACAACCCCTGCTTTAATAAGAAAGAATCTCAAGTTGTGGTAATTCATCTCTGATATTGATTGATGGATATATTCTATATATCACATCCGTGTGACTATGTTTGTGTGTGAAATGTCAGCCAGGTGGTACTCGAGGTTCAATCTTCAGCGAGAGCTCATACAGGGTATCTTCATCCATCACTAGAGTCTTATCCAGGAGGAACTGAGTCACCTGGAGGGAGTCAGGACAGGCAAACAGTTTGTGTTAAAAGTTAAATACTAATCACTTTTATATTGCACAAATAATGCATTTTATTAGACGCACTTTTGGTTGGTGCTCTATCCTGTAAGGAGCTTGCTGGAACTGACGAATCTCCCGGATAATGTGAGAAATCTGAGAGACCAGAGACAGAGTTAAAAAACAACTTAATCGACCATTAGCTTAAGCCCCCTCCCCTTTACTTCACTTTTGCTATTGCTGGGGCAGATTTACCATCAAAGTAAATTGCCAGTGGGTCATACATTTTATCAAGTGACCGACAAAAGCATCTTGTTTCTTGCCTTCGACCTTGAAATTTGCCGTTGGTGCAGACAGATTTCACAAGCTATAGCTAGTTTGCTAGCAAATTAAGCTAACTCATTAGCTCAGTTTGCTAGCAAATTAAGCTAACTCATTAGTTCCATTAAGATGTTTGAAAATGTCTCCGGGTGCATTTTAATCCAGCTGACTCATTTTAAAACATTAATCCTGTGAAATAAATCTTAAATACATTTGTGAAATGATGGGTCTTTCTCATTTCTAGACGTCAACTTGAACTAATAACTGTCGTTAACAGATTTTATCGGCTATAGTTAACTAGCTAATGAAGCTAGCTTTAGCTTAATTGTTTGAAAAGGCCTCCATCTGACTTTTAATGTTCCAGCGGCCACATTTTTAAACAGGAATCCTGCTGATATATATTATTTTAAACTAACAAATCCAATAAATAGCACGACAAAGCTGCGAACGTTAGCGACAAAGCGACAAAAGGCAATTACAGTAATGTATTCCTCTTTTCTGTAATGCAGTAATATCACACATTACTAAATTACATTTTGGTAATATTACACCAGTTACAATCTCAGGAACGCAACATTTAGTGGCGTTTTTTTTTTAAAGATTTTTTTTTGAAGCGTTAACCGACACCGCAAAACGTTTTTTCACAGGGGAAAAAAGCCCTGAGTAAGATATTATATCCCATTGCTGTATTCAATGGTTGATATGTTTGCAAGATGGACATTATTACCAATTACTCTCAAATGACAGTAGCTAGTAATCTATAATGTATTACATTTTGGAAGTAACTTGCCCACAATGACAACCAGCACAGAATCAGTGGGGAAATACGACAATGTATTATAACATTTACCCAACAAACCAATTTAATGAAGTGCTCCTTGGTCTTACAAGTGCTTGGTTACTGTATGAAGTAAGCTAGTTAGCTCGACAAGCTAACAATTGTAGCGTACATTGGAAGACTTTGGTTGTATTTTTAGTTTTGGAGAGACTTCTTTTTCAGGGGAAGGGCTTAGCTAACAGTCACTTGGGCTTTCATAAGCATCCATAAAACAACAGGAGCAGGTGAAGTGTATATTCTTTACCATCCTCATTTTGGAGAAGTTGACCAGGCCCTCCTCCGTGAAGTTGGGTGTTCCCTCCTCAATGAAAGCCAGGTCGGTGAGGTACATGCCCAGGTACGGAACGCATGGAGGGTTACAGCTACACACATGTAGATACAGCGCAAACATTAGACCGTTTTTAAGAACTGGATTTTATTTTTTTCCTCTGGTAATTAGCTGTATTTACTTTTTCAGTGTCTCTCTGAGATTCTTGAACCTCCCTTCTGACGACACCGTCTTCTGCAGCCGGTCCATTAGGGCTTTTGTCTAAAAACAAAACAAAGAAATCGTAAAGGTTTTGCACAGAGACAAAGGTTTTACTTTTAACACCCTGTTAAATTAAGGTGACCAGATTTCTCAGACAAAATCCGGGGACATTTTCAGCTCAGAAGCGGATATACCTCCAATACCTCCTATTTTTGTAAAACTTACAAACGGGGACATTAGACGTAGAGCCGTTTCCCCCAACAGACAACATTATGGAAAGGATTCCTAAGGAGGTTGACCTTTCTCTTAAAGATTAAGATCCTTTTTTAAAAACTTAAAGGTCCGCAAAATTGCGTTTGCTAAACCCTACCAGACTCCATGTAAATAATCAGTAAGTTCAGTATCGTAAAACACGGCTTTCTAAAATATCTCTGAGCTCTGATTGGCTCAGTTTGGTTGGGGTTATCTTTCATTCCAATTTTGGCTCTGTCAGTCACAGTGAAAACCGCGGACATTTCCGGGGACATATCCAGCCGGGGACAGGTCACCAAAACCGGGGACTGTCCCGGAAACCGGGGACGTCTGCTCCCCTTATGTTAACCCGTTTGTGCCGGATGCTTGGCGCCGACACATCTACCGCCGGTTACTGCGTTGCGCGACTCTGACCCTCCTCCCGGCTGCTGCGTGGCGCAGCATTTTGTATTCGTCGGTCTTTTCATGACGCGTGCAGCAGAGAACGCACTGTCATTGGTTCAAATACACAGGAGGCGGGTCTTGTTGGCTATACATACATGTGCGTTTGTTTATGAATTTTTGAGAGACGAGCGAGAAAATGGCTCCGACAGAGGAAGTGGTCGATTATGATGAAGACATCCTCCCCCCCCCAAACTCCTCACTATCTTCAACCTCAACGTCACCGCCCTTGCTGTCTAACTCCTCCTCTGTCGGAGCCATTTTCACGCTGGTCTCTCATTAAAATTCATAAACAAACGCACATGTATGTCTGGTTGGTTGACATGATTTTCAGCATACTACGGTACATTTTGGTGGTCACATGGCTTTAAATAGCCAACAAGACCCGCCTCCTGTGTATTTGAACCAATGACAGTGCGTTCTCTGCTGCCCACGTCATGAAAAGACCGACGAATACAAAATGCTGCGCCACGCAGCAGCCGGCAGGAGGTTCAGAGTCGCGCAATGCAGTAACCGGCGGTAGACGTGTCGGCGCCAAGCATCCGGCACAAAAACGTGTTAAATGAATGGATTCCAACCTGTTTGCAGACTTTCGACCAGGTCTTCTTCAGCCTGAAGACGGCGCTGCGGTTGAGAGCCGAGGTGATCTCCAGCACGCCGTTATAGTTGTTGAGGCAGCGGCAGATGTCGGCCACCGCCAGCCACTTCTCTATGGAGCCGGCCCTGGAGCCCACGTCAGCGTGGGCCATGATGTGAGACGCCACGAGGTTACTCATCTGGGGAGAGAGGGGGAGAAAACTAGACACTTCCCCTTTGTTTGCACACACTGCACACTTAGTGACCAGTTTATTATTAGGTACACCTAGTTAAAGACTTATTCAGAGTTTGGTTTAAGAGAGGTGCACATTTAACTTTACAGTCATTTTGCTGTAGTTTGTAGAGCTTTGAGTCTCGTTCGGAGGCTAATGTGATATTTTGGCCACCCGTTTATATCAGAGGGTTAATCATTTTAAAGAAGTAGAAGACTATGTACTTACTTTATTTACTATGTAAATTTGAAGCCACAAATTTGAGCCACAAAGTTGAATCAACACCTTTCTAAAAGAGAATTATAACTTCATGAAAGAAGGTTGTATTGTAGGGCTGCAACTACAGATCATTATATATCATAATTGTTTGATTAGGAATGGACGATTAATTGAAAATGAATCAACACCAAAATTCTGAAGTCGCGTTGTATCTGAAGATGCATCTTTCCCATGATGATAATTTTTATAAAACCAAAATGTAACATTGTCATTTAAGCAACATGCGCTTTCAGTTATATTTTATACATTTTCAATAAATAGCCACTTCCCGCATTTCCTTCAATTACTTAAAAATGACAAAAATCTGTACTTTTCAATTAGAAAAAATAACTCACCTTTGATATTTGAGCCTATTTACAAAACAAACCTTGCCAATAAACTGAGGGCAGGCAAAAAAATAAAATGTAATGACTGTACATTTATCGTTATTGAGGTGAACAATGAATCGCGATTTTTGTGCACATCGTGCAGCCCTACGTCTCATTATTTGATTAATCGGTATATCGATATATCGGATTCAATTTATCATCAAACATAACAAACGTAAGCATCAAAAAGTGTAAACTTTGAAAAACTGTAACCATTGATATTTTGCTTGAAAACTTATGAATTATCGACAGTTGCTGATTAATTGTCTGTCAATCAACTAATTGATTCAAATGGAAAATTTGGAGGTAATCCCTGTTTTGTCGTACGTCATTAAAATGCTGGCTGGTCTTCATGATGTACGGAGTCCGCTCCGTCTTGTCGACCTTCATCCAGCCCTGACCCAGGAACTCCCTGCAGGGACACACAACAGTCCGCTGTACTGGAAATACCTTCAAGGTACATGTAATTCTACTTTATACTAATTATACTTCAATATGTTTTAGGGACTATTTACCCGACTACATCTATAAGTTACTAATGTTTCAGATCATAATTTTACATTTGAAGAACTTTCAATATAAAATGTGATGGTATTGATGTGTAGTCACACACACACACACACACACACAGTCGTGTCTGGCTATCTTTGTGGGGACCAGTCATTGACATAATGCATTCCCTAGCCCCTAACCTTAACCATCCAACCTAAATGCCTAACCTTAACCCTCACCCTAACCCTAACCTTAACCATCAAACCTAAATGCCTAACCTTAACCCTCACCCTAACCCTAACCTTAACCATCAAACCTAAATGCCTAACCTTAACCCTAACCCTAACCCTAACCATAACCTAACTCTAACCCTACTCCTAAAACCAAGTCTTAGTCCTCAAAAAGCTCTTTAACGGTATGGGGACCAGCATTTTGGTCCCCACAAAGCAGTCAGGTCCCCATAAGTATACTGTTTTCACAGTTTTTGGTCCCCACAAATGTAGCTATACCTAGACCACCCACCCACACTCACACACACACACCCACACCCACACCCACCCACAAACACACACACCCACACACACCCACCCCCACACCCACACCCACAATCCTCAGCTAAAAATTATAGGACTCAAAAAAGGATTTTTATGTCCAAAAGGTAGGAAGAATTTATAAAAACATTTTGGATTCTCCCCTCTTTTTGTGTGTTTTATACTTTTGTTAAATACAAACAATTTAACTTTTTAATTACAATATTGTTTACCTATTTATATGCTTTTATACATGCACAAACATGCATACTATAGGTACATAAAAGTGTACATTTTTAACAAATCTTTCAAGAAAAACTTTCTAGGACATTTTGGAAATTACAAACCCATAAAAAATGTTATGTACTCACTCGTAGGGAATACTCCTGAACACGATGTGGTCCAGTAGAGTGATCTGTTCTGCCAGCTCCATGGCCGAGAGAGACTCAAAGCACTCTGCCTTCGGACCCTCCACCTGCAATCAGACGCACACTATTTACAGTCCAGCCGTTCAAAAAGCGGTTTTAAAGAACTACAGTACCAGTGTGCTAAGGGGGCTTTCAGTAGGGGTGGAGGGTAATACAGCATAGTATCACAATATTTTCAGTGGCAATACCGTATCGATACACAGGGGCTAAGTATCTAGTAGTAATCTTTTACTATGTGTTGTCATATCACATTTTGCAGCAACAGATGTTGACAAAGTTTCCTTTTGGGGACGTCATTTGAAATTGGGAAGAATTAAACGTTGGAAAAAAGGTGATAACTGCAATTACAATATGTTTAAAAGTCGCAATAGTAGCGTATCGTGGCACAAGTATTGTGATATTGCATCGAGAGGCGTCTGGTGA
>NC_048422.1:23235699-23246285 GCF_013103735.1 Etheostoma cragini | reverse complement strand
CCCCCCCCAGCTTTCACACCTGTCTGATTTAGTTCAGTTGAATTATACTGGAGTTGGTTTTCCCCCGTGTTTCAGTCCGTTTGGCCAGGTGTGAACGCAGCAATCACATTCAAATGTGCAACTAAAGTGGACCAAACAAGCGTGGTCTCGGCACACTTTATTCTTTCTTTTCGTTATTATTTTTCGGCCAGTTCTGCCTTTAATGGATAGGACAGCTATGAAAAGGAGAGAGAGAAAGGGGGAAGACCTGCAGGAAATGATTACAGGTAGGACTTCCCTGGACCTTCTGCGTCCAGCCATGATCCTCTATACTGTGTGCGCCTGCTCTACAAAATGGGCTGTCCTGACCACCATCGGTTCACTTTAAAACGAACCCTGGAGCGGTTTGTCTGTGGGGAAAACGTGATCCAACTTCAAACATTTTTGGACTAAACCGCTGTGCATTATGGGTTGAGGACAAGTTTGCTCTTTAGCACAAGAGCCCCATGGCAACTCGCGGACAAACTGGAAGTTGTGAGTAGTTCATGAAATACGTTCAAAGACACATATGGCCATCGTGTTCATTTTGTCACGTGACTTGTGTTGCTGCACTTTGGTTCACAAACTCTCCAACTGATTCGGACCAGAGCAAACAGTCTGGTGTGAAAAAGAATTAAAACAGCTGGTAAATACTACAATGTATAATTGTTTTGCCCTCGGTCCGGACCAAATGAACCCAAAGACAGATGTGAAAGCATCCAAGGTTAACTCCACCACATACTAGGAATCCACCTACGACTAGGAATCCACCACTTCACACAGAAACTACTGTAGAGCTGCTGGGGACTGAGGGAGTGACGTTATTCTTACCACAATGAAGTGTAGTAGGGGACAGCTTGTCTGCGGATAAATTTCAACAATTGCTTAAAAATGTACCCAGAATAAACTCAAATCTGAGTTCTTTGTGGTACCGAGAGGTAAATACTGACCATCTGTACTATGTCCTCTATCTTCAGCTGAGCATCGTCTTGATCTTCTTGAGAAAGGGCACTGCTGAGCGAAACAGACGGCGTTACAACACGTGTGCATAGTGAACTATTGTAGTACTATTGTAGTACTATTGTAGTTCTCTTGTAGTACTATTGTAGTACCGGGATTGAGATTTTATTTCATGTAAAACCGAAGAACTAGAGAGCTTCTGGTCTCTGTGAAAACAAGACTTTTTTTGCATGACCAAATCCAAGGAACTCGTTTGTTTCCCCATTCAAAAAGCAAACTCAAAACTTTATTTTCTCAGAATTTTGTGTAATTAATGTGTATGTGTGTGTGTGTGTGTGTGTGTGTGTGTGTGTGTGTGTGTGTGTATGTGTGTGCGTGTGAGAATGTACATGGACACCCTTGTTATTTTTTGTTGGATGTCTAGTGTTAATTGTATTCTTTCTATTCATGTTTTGTTTGAATTTGTATGTTTTTAATGTAAAGCACTTTGGCTTTACCTGTAATGAAGGATGCTATACAAATACATTTTAAAAATTATTTTGGCATTTTAGGCCTTTATTTGTGACAGGACATATCTTGGACATGAAAGGGGAGAGACAGTTGGAACGACATCCAGTGTGTCGAGGACTGAGCATCTGCACATGGGTGCGCGCTCTACCAGGTGAGCTACCCTGGTACCAAAAATAATCATTTTGACAAAAAGGTAAAATTACAGCTGGCCCATTCTAACTAGAATAAGACTCATTTAAAGGTGAATGTGTTTTGGCATCCAGCCTTCAGGTAACACAGAGGAAAGGTACGAGGTAAAACAAGATAAGGCACCAGATAAGAAATATATATAAATAAATATTTATGAAAGATGTATGTACATTAGAACAGTTAATAAGAACTCTTTTCTGACTTTGTACCTTAGTATGTTGGACGTTGCCTTCCTCTCCTGGGGCAGCAGGTCTGGATCTCGTAGCACCTCCTCCAACAGACCGATAACCCCCGTCTTCAGCTCACTGTTCATGTCAAAGTCCTGAAAATCAACATATTTATACACATCTATCAAATTTATACACGTTTATTATATTGCATGTTTGCAGTACGACTGACTTCAGCAAGTTCAGAAAAGGTAATTCTGTCTTGTAAAGTCCAAGTTAAGATTATTCAGAGAATCTTTTCTCATTTAAAATTGATCATATGAATTTTAATGAATTATGATACATCTAAATTGTTTGCATCCAAAGCTCCACTGCTCTAAATTGATGTCTCATGTCTCCAGCTACAGAGACGACACATGAGAAGGACGCCCTCTAGAGGACACTTGCATACAGTGTTGTATTTTCATTTTTGCCCAAACACCACAAACCACAAACTAATTAGGATAGCTGTGAGAACAATTATAAATACAGTAATCTCTCATGTGAAATAACAAATGCTAACAGAACACACTGTGTTCATGTAGGAACCCATTCAAGTTAAAATGCAGGCAAAATGTGAAAAACATAACCTTAAAACATTAGTCTTCATTTCTTGTTTTGATTGACAGGGACCCCTAGAGACAGACCGTTACATCTTGCCCATTTAAATAAATACAAATCAAAAAAATAAATTACTTTAGAAGGAAAAACTACAAAGTTAATTTACTGAAATGTTTATAGAAAAACACAACTAGCTGTTTCTTGTAAGATAAAGATCTCCTTGATTTTAATAATAATAATACTACTAATAATAATAATACATGTTTAACTTTGAGACTACTCTAACATCCAAGAACTAAAATAGCATCTTATATAATCTCCAAAGGAGACGATGGTCCTTTCACTGTCCCCGGGGAGGACGCTGACCTTTCTACAGCGTCCCGGGTGGGAGAGAGACACGCAGAGCAAAGAGCACCTCCGTCAGGGACAACAGTAACAGGAGAGGACAGACGGACGGTAGGACGGAAGGACAGACGGACACGTGCAAGCAGACAGACATACACACACGCAGATGGACGGACACGCAGACAGACACACACCCGCAGATGGACAGACAAACAGACACACCCGCAGACAGACACAGACACACACACGCAGGCAGACACACACGCAGGCAGACAGACACACACCCGCAGATGGACAGACAAACAGACACACACGCAGGCAGACACACACGCAGGCAGACAGACACACACACGCAGGCAGACACACCCGCAGACAGACACAGACAGACAGACACACACGCAGGCAGACAGACACACACACGCAGGCAGACAGACACACACACAGGCAGACAGACACACACAGGCAGACAGACACACACAGGCAGACAGACACACACACGCAGGCAGACAGACAGACAGACAGACACACACACGCAGGCAGACAGACAGACAGACAGACACACACACGCAGGCAGACAGACACACACACACACACACGCAGGCAGACACACACGCAGGCAGACACACACGCATGCAGACACACACGCAGGCAGACACACACATGGAGACAGAACAGCGCAGATAGACAGACAGGCATACACACATGCAGACAGACGGACAGACAGCCAGACAAACCGACCGACCGACACGCAGACACACGCGCAGATAGACGGACAGACGGACAAACAGACGAAGGCAGAGAGAGAGACACGTGCTGAGGGAGAGGGGGGGGTGATTGTGATGAAAACAGACACAACAACAGGCTCTGTCAGGTGTCCTCTACAGGTTCGGGTCTTCTGGACACATGTAGTAAAGACTTTGTTGTGGACTCACCTGCGAGTGTTTGGAGACCCAGTGCCGCAGCACGTTGAGGACTCTGTTGGTAGCAGCTCTCCGGATGATGAATTCTTTGTCAAAGACTTTTTCCGAATTACTAAAGCCTAGAAGGAAAGATATCAGAGATTAGGACAACTATTTGAAACATAGTAGGTCATTCTTGCCCTTTAGCTCCCTGTTTTAAGCCCTGGATATCTGGAGTATGGAGGTCTGACAACAACAATCAGGGATGGAAGAAGTACTCAGATCTAAACGCAGCACAATAAGTAAGGACATTTGAGTTTAGTAGATGGTAGATTAGTAGTAGATTCTCTGTGGTAACAATGCTTTTTGGCAATTAGTCTTCTGCCTTTGGAAAGCCAGTTTAGTTCCCTTTCAAATGGTGCCACATTTGTAAGGAACATGCATTTGTGAAATTAACTCCGCGGGGTGCCTACATTTTTGCAGACGCCATTTTTTGTTTACGGTTCTTTTGAAAGTGTAAATGATGAAAATAAAATAACTTTTTGTGACATATAATACGAATGTCTAATCTGTCTTTTGATGCCTTTTAGAGATTTTTCCATCTTTTCTTGGCTTCTTTATCCACATTTATACAAATTTTTACCTGGGGTGCCCAAGCTTTCAAACCCCACTGTACATCCAAGAGAACATGGTATTGCAACTGAACTTTCCCTAACCTATTTTGTTTCAAAATGTAATCAAATCGGGACATGCTAAAATCAGAATTAAATCAGGAAATCATTGGCGACACCCAGCCCAACTGAGCTGTGTGTCTTTTGTCCTTCATGGCTTGCCGTGCTCACCCTGGGAGCTGCTGTGCCCGGCGGCAGCAGTGGCGATCGCAAACGCTGACGCCGGCGACATCGGGCAGCGGGAGTTCTCCCCCGGTGTGACTGAGAGGAACCACAGACATTACAAGAACTGCATGACATCCTACAAGTGTGTATCTGTGTGTGTGCGACGTGGTCGTACCTCCCGACGGTCTGTAGCGGAGGTGCCTCGGCGTCGAAGGCGAGCGACAGGGAGACAAGTCGCCCGGCTCGCTGCTGGCCGCTGACTCAGGGAGGAACTTGTCCAGAGAAACTGACTCCAGGACAGCTGTTAGAGGGACAGAAAAGTCCACCGTCACACGATTCAACAAGGCAACAACAACAACAGAACATGCACACGTCTGTGTAGGGCTGCAACTAACGAACAGATGCTCGGTCTATAAAATGTCAGAAAATGGTGAAAACTGGGCCCAAATGTCTTGTTTTGTCCACAACTTTAAGGTCAGAGAAGTGAAGAAATTAAATAGTCACATTTAACAAGCTGCAATCGGAGAAGTTTTAAATGACTGAAACAGATTTATTGCTTATTAAAATCGTGATTTGTTTATTAGTTGACAACTAATCAATTAATCTTTGCAGCTCTCGTCTTTTACTTCTGTGAGGTTTGATCGTACAAATCAGATTAAACTAGAGGTAGAGGAAGTATTCAGATGTGTTAGTGAACACACTGTAAAGTCTGTTAAAGAGAATATAAAAACAGGCGCCTAGATAGCTCCGTTGGTAGAGCGGGCGCCCATATACTGTATAGAGTTTACGCCCCCCCCCTTTCATTTCTTTAGCTGTCCTGTCAAAGACCAAGAAAATGCCCCAAAACTAATCTTTAAAAAGCAAAAAAAAAGCAAATATAATCTTAAAAAAAAAAAAAGAACATAAAAACATCAATAAGAGATAATATGGGTATAAAATTCATGAATAAAAGTGCGGTGTAAAAAAATGAATTACTTTAAAAAAAGGCAACTTTAAGAGAACAGAGTTACGGCAGACCTCCAATTATCTGGGAGTTTGTTCCAAATGTGTGGAGAATAAAAACTGAAAAAACTTCTTCGTTCTGACTCTTGGGACGGAAAGCACAAACTTAAAGTAATCCGTTTGTTTTTGCTGCCAAACAGCCCCGTTTGTGAGATTAGTTCACATTCATGTCTCCCGATGCAATTTCATCATGACACTTGTGCCACGATACAATACTATTGCGATTTTAAACATATTGCAATTTATTTATTTTTCCAACTTCTAATTTTTCCCAATTTCAAATGATGTCCCCAAAAGGAAACTTTGTCAACATCTGTTGACAAACTTGAATTTTGTTGCTGAAAAATGGGATCATCAAGCAGAGAAACTGACCAACACATGAGATCACTACTAGATACTTGGCACCTGTGTATCGATGCAGTATTGCCACTGAAAATATCGCGATACTATGCTGTATTGATTTTTTATTTTTATTTATTTTTTTACCACCCCTAGTGAAAGCCCCTAAACTTGTGAAAAGGCTGCCTTGAGTGCTCCATTTGTGTGTGGGAGTTAAATATAATACACATATTACATAAGTGATAAAAAAATACTGCGTCTGGATAAAAATAAATCAGCAATATTGCCTCTGAATGCTGTTGTTTATGTGTATATTTGGCCTGCTGGGCCATAAGCTGCTGTATTCTAGGTGTTGTTGGAGAGCTGCTCGCCTTTTCACCCATTCAACATGTCAATTCCCATCAGATTGTACGTCATTTAAAAAGTACTGCCCAGGTTTGGGAACGTAAATCATTTTCTAGCCACTTCTTTCCTTGTTCACCTTATTATCACCTGCCACATGAGAGCTCCGTTAGACTTTCTCTCCATTTTTTCCTCTCCTCTCCAGTTTGTTGTTTGGTCCGTGACTTTCTGACCTGGTGCTCGGCCGCTGTTTGAACGAGCGGTCGGGCGGAGAGCCAGATGGTTATCTAAGAGCACGATTATTCCTCTGTTGGGTAACGCTGACCTATTTATGTCCCGTTTTCCCTGAGTCTGTTTGGGTTGGCGGGCCACAATCACTGTGTCACATTCAAGCATAATATTAGTAATGTCACTGTGCAGCAGATGTTACTAAACGCTTGGTCCCATTTACCCTTTTTTTAAAAACCACAATTTCGTGACACTCCAGCAGTCGACACTGAGGCGCATGCCCACACCTGGGCTGATGTTCACACACGCCCCCCCCTGTGTGTGAATCCTAAGCTTTTGTGTTCGAGCTACATACCCCTGCGGATGCTGCGCCTCAGCTTCCCACAGAAGGCGTCGATGCGCGGCAGCTCTCCGCTGACGTCCTCCCCTTCAGCTGGGCTCAGCTCTGGCGAGCCGGGGCCGCGGCTGAGGTCCAGGGGGGCCTTGGTGGAGGTGGGGGGCGGAGAGGACACCCCAGAGGCCTGGGGGAGGCTGGGAGAGCGCGTGGCGGTGGGCGGAGGCCAGGAGAAGCCAGAGGGGGGCCTGGTGGAGTAAGGGGGAGGAGAGGAGATGGAGGGGCTGTGGCTGGAGGTGGGGGAGCTGGCTGCAGAGGAGGTCGGGGTGGTGGAAAGGTCCAACGCTCCGGCTTTCCCACCGATGGGGGAACTGAGGGAGAGCTTGCGGGAGTGGACGGGGGAGACGCTGCGAGAGGGGATCGTGAGAGGAGGGGGAGAGGAGAACTTGCGGCACAGCCTCGGGGATTTGTTGTTCAAGGGGTCCGTCGCCCACGAGCTCTGGTTGGTGGCGAAGAAGAGCTCCAGAGACCTGAGAGACAGAAGAAGAGTGGATCTGTAGATCTGTCTAAAACCCGAATGGTACGAGTCCACTGGCAGCGCCATGTCAACGCCCATTCATCGTTTATGTGCACCGTAAAACCTAAATCTTTAGTAATCTAACATACTTAATATAAGACAATCATCTAACATGAAACATTTCAGTGAGATATAGGGACTTGTTTTTAGATGATGCACCTTAAACATCTCGTTAAGTAAAAGAGTCTTGAACACATCTTGTTTTAAGTCGTATCTTAGACAAAACAAGCTTTTCTTTCCACATTTTATTAGGTTTTTAAGCTGCTGTTTATTGTGTAAAAGGTGGTTAAAATTTGAAGATCAAATCTTATTTCAAAAAATCTTACAAAGTGTATTTTTACTTGTTACATTGGCAGATGTTTGACTTATTACAAGCAATAAACACCTTGTATTCATTGTATTTTTTAAAAACTTATTTCTGAATTTGCATTTTTTCCAGTGTATAAGCAGCCAGGAAATGCATTCTGGTAGAGCCACAACTTTTGTGAAGCGGGTGTCAACATGCCCACTCGTGATATGCATAAAGTTGAATCCCGGCAACTTTATGCATATCAGAGGCGTCCAGCTCGACTCGCCACCTCTCAGAAAACTCACAAAAATCCTTTAAACAGGGTTTTCCCGATCTAAGATGAAGACGGATTCAGCAACGGCAGCTCATTTCTCGCATAAAATGTTTTCAGAAACACATTTCATTTAGGGAACTACAGTAATCTTCTTATTGTTGTTGTTTTTTTGTTTTTTTAGGGAGACAATTTTAATATCTGTCCAGGGACAACAGATGAAAAATAGCCTTTTGGCCAATTCTGGTGCATTTACAGCAATGTTAATTAATGTACACTGTCCCTGTCAAATAAATGTATAAAATAAAATACAAACGCCATGTTTGTCTGTTTTGAAATCTGGGAGCAGGCAGTCCCAGGTGTAAAGCGTTCGTCCAATCGGGTGCAACCATCGCAGCTTTAGGAGGGTGGAGCATGTTTTCTTTGCTTGTCTGTGGTCGGTGAAGAGAAACTGCCCACCAAGCGTCCAACGCTGGGAAGCGGGGCGATGCCCGCCGTTAAAAACTCCTTTGTGGACACGTACTCTAACTCTACTGAAGGTATTTACTTGGACTGGTCCAGTGCGAGCTGTGTGATCTTCAGACTGTAGTCGGGACAGAGGGACATGATGGACAGACGATCACACGAATGTTGCTCGATCCTGATACAGTGACAGGGAGAAGAGGAGGAGGAGGAGGAGGTGGATGGCAGGGTGATAGATGAAGAAAGGAGGTGAATAATGAGGAGGATGAGAAGAACAATAGAGTACGTGGAGATGGAAAGATGGAGAGAATGAATTGCAGCATGAAGTCTGTTACATGAGAGGAGAGGGACAGACGGTGAGGGTGGATTAATGTGTGCAAACAAATCAACACAGTCCCGCCGTTGTTTACAGACATTAGACCTCAATAAGTATGTTTACATGCACACTCATATCCCAAATGACAATATTCTGAATTTGATTCAGGTCATGTAAACAGCATATCCTAATTTAGCATTTTCTTATCAAGACTTGTGGGATATTCTGGTATTCTTTGGGTTTTCGAAGCATTATTTGGACAGGTGTATAGCATTTTTGGACTATGTGTCTCAATCAGGGTTTCTACCGTTTGTGACAGTTTTACGGCCCCTTGCTGGTTTTACGGCTTACGGTCAGCTCCGTGCGTTGCTATGGTTACTGTACACAAACCAACCAGACAGCCGACAGTTCGCAGGGCTGCAGTAGAGATGCATGGCCAAAATAAAAGAAGGAGAAACACAGCTACTTTTAAAGATTATGAAAGACTTGGACATCAACAGGTTTTTGGATATGCACAAAGATCGCAACGCCGACCTTTTCAAGAAGGTGGTTGAAGGAATGAAAGAGGGACTCTGTGTTTGCATGCTCCAACAAGTCTACCAGCTGTAGAAAACGTACTCTAAAACAACTCCGTGCAAAATAGCATGTTAATGGGAATATTAGTTGAATTTTAACTTTCATTAGCCGTGTAAACAGCTTAGTCAGAATATTGTCTTTTTCAAAATAAGAGCAAAAATCAGAATATTATGTAGTCTATGTACCTACAGTGGAGCTAAGACTTTGACACACGGATGTGTACCTGACAGGTATGGAGGTAAACGGCTTCTTGTAGATGTCCGCCAGCTTGTCGATGACCACGGCCGCGGTGGTGAAGATCCTGTACGTGTGAAGGAAGGTGTTGAGGAAATCTATGGAGAGGAACCGCAGGTCGGTGAGTCGCTCCAGGAGGCGCTCCACGCTGGCGTATCGGATCTGGGGGACCTTGCAGGAGTTGAGCGTCTTGCTGAAGCAAATGTCGATGTCGTCTTTATGCAGTCGGGCGTCAGACCTGAGCGGACAAAAACGAGACATTTGGGGAAGTCATCTTGGGCTTTGGCAATCAACGATCCACATTTTTCACCATTTTCTGTTATTTTATAGACCAAACTACTAATTGATTAAGCGTTAGTAGCAGCCTCAAATGGGTTTTCTGTGTTCATCCCTCTCTTATTACTTAACTTTACAAAAAACACCTCACAAATTCATAGTTTCACTTTTAAAAATCATTAACATTTCAAAAAATACATTTTCATAAAACCTTTACAGTTTTAAAAAAAACTATATTTTATGATTCTTTTACGACACGAAAGTACAATTTCTATTTTTTCATTAAAAAACGTTTGTAGGATCATTTCATGCAATGTTTATTCACAAAACACTTGTACTGTATGTTGACGATTTCATCACATGACAGACAAAAACACAGAATATTTAATTTAATGTTTCAGTTTGAAATCTTCCGTCTCTAAACCCTTTGTATAAAAATCCTCTTTTCTTACTTGATCATGTGCGGCACCGACACTTTGGAGTTCTCCTCAAACACGCTGGTCATCAGGCCGTTGCATCGGATATTATCGATGCACTGAAACAGATTTGGTGACACTTTCAGTCCTCTTCAATCAGACATTAGAGAGATCATGAACAGCTTTACCTTACCTACACACCGCCACCGACTTGAGCTGCAAAAAAGCTCTGGCTGCCCGTCTAGTGATCCAGACTAGCCTAGTGATCCAGACTAGCCTAGTGACCCAGACTAGCCTAGTGACCCAGACTAGCCTAGTGATCCAGACTAGCCTAGTGACCCAGACTAGCCTAGTGATCCAGACTAGCCTAGTGACCCAGACTAGCCTAGTGACCCAGACT